>NW_018745479.1:0-68249 GCF_001683475.1 Chenopodium quinoa
ACAAAGCTAATTGAATCAAATGAAAGTCAAACACATTCAAACGAAGCTAATTGAATCAAATGAAAGTCAAACACATTCATACAAAGCTAATTGAATCAAATGAAAGTCAAACATATTCAAACAAAGCTATTTTAATTAAATGAATGTCAAATACATTCTACAAAGCTAATTGAATCAAATGAAAGTCAAAACACATTCAAACAAAGCTATTTGACTCAAATGAAAGTCAAATACATTCTACAAAGCTAATTGAATCAAATGAAAGTCAACCACATTCAAACAAAGCTATTTGAATCAATTGAAAGTCAAAGATATTCTACAAAGCTGATGGAATCAAATGAATGTCAAACACATTCAAACAAAGCTATTTGAATCAAAATAAAAGTCAAATAAGTTCTACAAAGCTAATTGTATCAAATAAAAGTCAAACGCAATCAAATAAAGCTATTTGATCAAATGAAAGTCAAACACATTCAAACAAAGTTGTTTAAATTGGATGAAAGTGAAATGTATTCTACTAAGCTAAATTGAATCAAATGAAAGTTAAACGCATTCAAACAAAGCTAATTGAATCAAATGAAAGTCAAACACATTCAAACAAAGCTAATTGAATCAAATGAAAGTCAAATACATTCAACAAAGCTAATTGAATCAAATGAAAGTCAAACACATTCAAACGAAGCTAATTGAATCAAATGAAAGTCAAGCACATTCAAACAAAGCTATATTAATCAAATGAAAGTCAAATACATTCTACAAAGCTAATTGATTCAAATGAAAGTCAAGCACATTCAAACAAAGCTATATTAATCAAATGAAAGTCAAGTACATTCTACAAAGCTAATTGATTCAAATGAAAGTCAAACACATTCAAAACAAAGCTAGTTGAATCAAATGAAAGTCAAATACATTCTACAAAGCTAATTGAATCAAATGAAAGTCATACACATTCAAACAAAGCTATTTGAATCAAATGAAAGTCAAATACATTCTACAAAGCTAATTGATTCAAATGAAAGTCAAACACATTCAAACAAAGCTATTTGAATCAAATGAAAGTCAAATACATTCTACAAAGCTAATTGAATCAAATGAAAGTCATACACATTCAAACAAAGCTATTTGAATCAATTGAAAGTCAAAGATATTTACAAAGCTGAATCAAATGAATGTCAAAACACATTAAAGCAAAGCTATTTGAATCAAATGAAAGTCAAACACATTCAAACTAAGCTAATTGAATCAAATGAAAGTCAAGCACATTCAAACAAAGCTATATTAATCAAATGAAAGTCAAATACATTCTACAAAGCTAATTGATTCAAATGAAAGTCAAACACATTCAAAAAAAGCAATTTGAATCAAATGAAAATCAAATACATTCTACAAAGCTAATTGAATCAAATGAAAGTCAAACACATTCAAACGAAGCTAATTGAATCAAATGAAAGAAGCTAATTGAATCAAATGAAAGTCAAACACATTCAAACAAAGCTATTTTAATTAAATGAATGTCAAATACATTCTACAAAGCTAATTCAATCAAATGAAAGTCAAACACATTCAAACAAGCTATTTGAATCAAATGAAAGTCAAATACGTTTCTACAAAGCTAATTGTATCAAATGAAAGTCAAACGCAATCGAATAAAGCTATTTGAGTCAAATGAAAGTCAAACACATTCAAAGAAAGTTGTTTAAATTAAACGAAAGTGAAATGTATTCTACTAAGATAATTGAATCAAATGAAAGTCAAACGCATTCAAACAAAGCTATTTGAATCAAATGAGAGTCAAATACATTCTACAAAGCTAATTGAATCAAATGAAAGTCAAACACATTCAAACAAAGCAAATTGAATCAAATGAATGTCAAATACATTCAACAAAGCTAATTGAATCAAATGAAAGTCAAACACATTCAAACGAAGCTAATTGAATCAAATGAAAGTCAAACACATTCATACAAGCTAATTGAATCAAATGAAAGTCAAACACATTCAAACAAAGCTATTTTAATTAAATGAATGTCAAATACATTCTACAAAGCTAATTGAATCAAATGAAAGTCAAACACATTCAAACAAAGCTATTTGACTCAAATGAAAGTCAAATACATTCTACAAAGCTAATTGAATCAAATGAAAGTCAACCACATTCAAACAAAGCTATTTGAATCAATTGAAAGTCAAAGATATTCTACAAAGCTGATGGAATCAAATGAATGTCAAACACATTCAAACAAAGCTATTTGAATCAAATAAAAGTCAAATAAGTTCTACAAAGCTAATTGTATCAAATAAAAGTCAACGCAATCAAATAAAGCTATTTGAGTCAAATGAAAGTCAAACACATTCAAACAAAGTTGTTTAAATTGAATGAAAGTGAAATGTATTCTACTAAGCTAATTGAATCAAATGAAAGTTAAACGCATTCAAACAAAGCTAATTGAATCAAATGAAAGTCAAACACATTCAAACAAAGCTAATTGAATCAAATGAAAGTCAAATACATTCAACAAAGCTAATTGAATCAAATGAAAGTCAAACACATTCAAACGAAGCTAATTGAATCAAATGAAAGTCAAGCACATTCAAACAAAGCTATATTAATCAAATGAAAGTCAAATACATTCTACAAAGCTAATTGATTCAAATGAAAGTCAAGCACATTCAAACAAAGCTATATTAATCAAATGAAAGTCAAGTACATTCTACAAAGCTAATTGATTCAAATGAAAGTCAAACACATTCAAACAAAGCTAGTTGAATCAAATGAAAGTCAAATACATTCTACAAAGCTAATTGAATCAAATGAAAGTCATACACATTCAAACAAAGCTATTTGAATCAAATGAAATTCAAACACATTCAAACAAAGCTATTAGAATCAAATGAGAGTCAAATACATTCAAACAAAGCTAATTATATAAAATAAAAGTTTAACACATTCTACAAAGCTAATTGAATTAAATTAAAGTCAAACACATTCAAACAAAGCTATTTGAATCAAATGAAAGTCAAACACATTCAAACTAAGCTAATTGAATCAAATGAAAGTCAAGCACATTCAAACAAAGCTATATTAATCAAATGAAAGTCAAATACATTCTACAAAGCTAATTGATTCAAATGAAAGTCAAACACTTTCAAAAAAAAGCAATTTGAATCAAATGAAAAATCAAATACATTCTACAAAGCTAATTGAATCAAATGAAAGTCATACACATTTAAACAAAGCTATTTGAATCAATTGAATGTCAAAGATATTCTACAAAGCTGATGGAATCAAATGAATGTCAAACACATTCAAACAAAGCTGTTTGAATCAAATGAAAGTCAAATAAGTTCTACAAAGCTAATTGTGTCAAATGAAAGTCAAACGCAATCAAATAAAGCTATTTGAGTCAAATGAAAGTCAAACACATTCAAACAAAGTTGTTTAAATTGAATGAAAGTGAAAAGTATTCTACTAAGCTAATTGAATCAAATGAAAGTTAAACGCATTCAAACAAAGCTATTTGAATCAAATGAGAGTCAAATACATTCTACAAATCTAATTGAATCAAATGAAAGTCAAACACTTTCAAACAAAGCTAATTGAATCAAATGAAAGTCAAATACATTCAACAAAGCTAATTGAATCAAATGAAAGTCAAACACATTAAAACGAAGCTAATTGAATCAAATGAAAGTCAAGCACATTCAAACAAAGCTATATTAATCAAATGAAAGTCAAATACATTCTACAAAGCTAATTGAATCAAATGAAAGTCAAGCACATTCAAACAAAGCTATATTAATCAAATGAAAGTCAAATACATTCTACAAAGCTAATTAATTCAAATGAAAGTCAAGCACATTCAAACAAAGCTATATTAATCAAATGAAAGTCAAATACATTCTACAAAGCCAATTGATTCAAATAAAAGTCAAACACATTCAAACAAAGCTATTTGAGTCAAATGAAAGTCGAATACATTCTACAAAGTTAATTGAATCAAATGAAAGTCATACACATTCAAACAAAGCTATTTGAATCAATTGAAAGTTAAAGATATTCTACAAAGCTGATGGAATCAAATGAATGTCAAACACATTAAAACAAAGCTATTTGAATCAAATGAAATTCAAACACATTCAAACGAAGCTAATTGAATCAAATGAAAGTCAAGCACATTCAAACAAAGCTATATTAATCAAATGAAAGTCAAATACATTCTACAAAGCTAATTGATTCAAATGAAAGTCAAACACATTCAAACAAAGCTATTTGAATCAAACGAAAGTGAAATACATTCTACAAAGCTAATTGAATCAAATGAAAGTCATACACATTCAAACAAAGCTATTTGAATCAATTGAAAGTCAAAGATATTCTACAAAGCTGATGGAATCAAGTGAATGTCAAACACATTAAAACAAAGCTATTTGAATCAAATGAAAGTCAAATAAGTTCTACAAAGCTAATTGTATCAAATGAAAGTCAAACGCAATCAAATAAAGCTATTTGAGTCAAACAAAAGTCAAACACATTCAAACAAAGTTGTTTAAATTAAATGAAAGTGAAATGTATTCTACAAACCTAATTGAATCAAATGAAAGTTAAACGCATTCAAACAAAGCTATTTGAATGAAATGAGAGGCAAATACATTCTACAAAGCTAATTGAATAAAATGAAAGTCAAAACCCATTCAAACAAAGCTAATTAAATCAAATGATAGTCAAACACATTCAAACAAAGCTAATTGAATCAAATGAAAGTCAAACACATTCAAACAAAGCTAATTGAATCAAATGAAAGTCAAGCACATTCAAACAAAGCTATTTTAATCAAATGAAAGTCAAATACATTCTACAAAGCTAATTGAATCAAATGAAAGTTAACCACAATCAAACAAAGCTATTTGAATCAAATGAAAGTCAAATACGTTCTACAAAGCTAATTGTATCAAATGAAAGTCAAACGCAATCAAATAAAACTATTTGAGTCAAATGAAAGTCAAACACATTCAAACAAAGTTGTTTAAATTAAATGAAAGTGAAATGTATTCTACAAAGCTAATTGAACCAAATGAAAGTTAAACGCATTCAAACAAAGCTATTTGAATCAAATGAAAGTCAAATACATTCAACAAAGCTAATTGAATCAAATGAAAGTCTCACACATTCAAACAAAGCTAATTGAATCAGATGAAAGTCAAGCACATTCAAACAAAGCTATTTTAATCAAATGAAAGTCAAATACATTCTACAAAGCTAATTGAATCAAATGAAAGTCAAACACATTCAAACAAAGCTATTTGAATCAAATGAAAGTCAAACACATTCAAACAAAGCTATTTGAATCAAATGAGAGTCAAATACATTCAAACAAAGCTAATTAAATCAAATAAAAGTCTAATACATTCTACAACGCTAATTGAATAAAATTAAAGTCAAGTACATTCTACAAAGCTAATTGAATCAAATGAAAGTCAAACACATTCAAACAAAGATTTTGCATCAAATGAAAGTCAAATACATTCTACAAAGCTAATTGAATCAAATGAAAGTCAACCACATTCAAACAAAGCTATTTGAATCAATTGAAAGTCAAAGATATTCTACAAAGCTGATGGAATCAAATGAATGTCAAACACATTCAAACAAAGCTATTTGAATCAAATAAAAGTCAAATAAGTTCTACAAAGCTAATTGTATCAAATAAAAGTAAAACGCAATCAAATAAAGCTATTTGAGTCAAATGAAAGTCAAACACATTCAAACAAAGTTGTTTAAATTGAATGAAAGTGAAATGTATTCTACAAATCTAATTGAATCAAATGAAAGTTAAACGCATTCAAACAAAGCTAATTGAATCAAATGAAAGTCAAACACATTCAAACAAAGCTAATTGAATCAAATGAAAGTCAAACACATTCAAACAAAGCTAATTGAATCAAATGAAAGTCAAATACATTCAACAAAGCTAATTGAATCAAATGAAAGTCAAACACATTCAAACGAAGCTAATTGAATCAAATGAAAGTCAAATACATTCTACAAAGCTAATTGATTCAAATGAAAGTCAAGCACATTCAAACAAAGCTATATTAATCAAATGAAAGTCAAGTACATTCTACAAAGCTAATTGATTCAAATGAAAGTCAAACACATTCAAACAAAGCTATTTGAATCAAATGAAAGTCAAATACATTCTACAAAGCTAATTGAATCAAATGAAAGTCATACACATTCAAACAAAGCTATTTGAATCAATTGAAAGTCAAAGATATTCTACAAAGCTGATGGAATCAAATGAATGTCAAACACATTAAAGCAAAGCTATTTGAATCAAATGAAAGTCAAACACATTCAAACTAAGCTAATTGAATCAAATGAAAGTCAAGCACATTCAAACAAAGCTATATTAATCAAATGAAAGTCAAATACATTCTACAAAGCTAATTGATTCAAATGAAAGTCAAACACATTCAAAAAAAGCAATTTGAATCAAATGAAAATCAAATACATTCTACAAAGCTAATTGAATCAAATGAAAGTCATACACATTTAAACAAAGCTATTTGAATCAATTGAATGTCAAAGATATTCTACAAAGCTGATGGAATCAAATGAATGTCAAACACATTCAAACAAAGCTGTTTGAATCAAATGAAAGTCAAATAAGTTCTACAAAGCTAATTGCGTCAAATGAAAGTCAAACGGAATCAAATAAAGCTATTTGAGTCAAATGAAAGTCAAACACATTCAAACAAAGTTGTTTAAATTGAATGAAAGTGAAAAGTATTCTACTAAGCTAATTGAATCAAATGAAAGTTAAACGCATTCAAACAAAGCTATTTGAATCAAATGAGAGTCAAATACATTCTACAAATCTAATTAAATCAAATGAAAGTCAAACACTTTCAAACAAAGCTAATTGAATCAAATGAAAGTCAAATACATTCAACAAAGCTAATTGAATCAAATGAAAGTCAAACACATTAAAACGAAGCTAATTGAATCAAATGAAAGTCAAGCACATTCAAACAAAGCTATATTAATCAAATGAAAGTCAAATACATTCTACAAAGCTAATTGATTCAAATGAAAGTCAAGCACATTCAAACAAAGCTATATTAATCAAATAAAGCTATTTGAGTCAAACGAAAGTCAAACACATTCAAACAAAGTTGTTTAAATTAAATGAAAGTGAAATGTATTCTACAAACCTAATTGAATCAAATGAAAGTTAAACGCATTCAAACAAAGCTATTTGAATCAAATGAGAGGCAAATACATTCTACAAAGCTAATTGAATAAAATGAAAGTCAAACACATTCAAACAAAGCTAATTAAATCAAATGATAGTCAAACACATTCAAACAAAGCTAATTGAATCAAATGAAAGTCAAACACATTCAAACAAAGCTAATTGAATCAAATGAAAGTCAAGCACATTCAAACAAAGCTATTTTAATCAAATGAAAGTCAAATACATTCTACAAAGCTAATTGAATCAAATGAAAGTCAACCACAATCAAACAAAGCTATTTGAATCAAATGAAAGTCAAATACGTTCTACAAAGCTAATTGTATCAAATGAAAGTCAAACGCAATCAAATAAAACTATTTGAGTCAAATGAAAGTCAAACACATTCAAACAAAGCTATTTGAATCAAATGAAAGTCAAATACATTCTACAAAGCTAATTGAATCAAATGAAAGTCATACACATTCAAACAAAGCTATTTGAATCAATTGAAAGTCAAAGATATTCTACAAAGCTGATGGAATCAAATGAATGTCAAACACATTAAAGCAAAGCTATTTGAATCAAATGAAAGTCAAACACATTCAAACTAAGCTAATTGAATCAAATGAAAGTCAAGCACATTCAAACAAAGCTATATTAATCAAATGAAAGTCAAATACATTCTACAAAGCTAATTGATTCAAATGAAAGTCAAGCACATTCAAACAAAGCTATATTAATCAAATGAAAGTCAAATACATTCTACAAAGCTAATTGATTCAAATGAAAGTCTAGCACATTCAAACAAAGCTATATTAATCAAATGAAAGTCAAATACATTCTACAAAGCTAATTGATTCAAATGAAAGTCAAACACATTCAAAAAAAAGCTATTTGAAACAAATGAAAATCAAATACATTCTACAAAGCTAATTGAATCAAATGAAAGTCATACACATTTAAACAAAGCTATTTGAATCAATTGAATGTCAAAGATATTCTACAAAGCTGATGGAATCAAATGAATGTCAAACACATTCAAACAAAGCTGTTTGAATCAAATGAAAGTCAAATAAATTCTACAAAGCTAATTGTGTCAAATGAAAGTCAAACGCAATCAAATAAAGCTATTTGAGTCAAATGAAAGTCAAATACATTCTACAAAGTTGTTTAAATTGAATGAAAGTGAAAAGTATTCTACTAAGCTAATTGAATCAAATGAAAGTTAAACGCATTCAAACAAAGCTATTTGAATCAAATGAGAGTCAAATACATTCTACAAATCTAAATAAATCAAATGAAAGTCAAACACTTTCAAACAAAGCTAATTGAATCAAATGAAAGTCAAATACATTCAACAAAGCTAATTGAATCAAATGAAAGTCAAACACATTAAAACGAAGCTAATTGAATCAAATGAAAGTCAAGCACATTCAAACAAAGCTATATTAATCAAATGAAAGTCAAATACATTCTACAAAGCTAATTGATTCAAATGAAAGTCAAGCATATTCAAACAAAGCTATATTAATCAAATGAAAGTCAAATACATTCTACAAAGCTAATTGATTCAAATGAAAGTCAAACACATTCAAACAAAGCTATTTGAATCAAATGAAAGTCAAATACATTCTACAAAGCTAATTGAATCAAATGCAATTCATACACATTCAAACAAAGCTATTTGAATCAATTGAAAGTCAAAGATATTCTACAAAGCTGATGGAATCAAATGAATGTCAAACACATTAAAGCAAAGCTATTTGAATCAAATGAAAGTCAAACACATTCAAACTAAGCTAATTGAATCAAATGAAAGTCAAGCACATTCAAACAAAGCTATATTAATCAAATGAAAGTCAAATACATTCTACAAAGCTAATTGATTCAAACGAAAGTCAAACACATTCAAAAAAAGCAATTTGAATCAAATGAAAATCAAATACATTCTACAAAGCTAATTGAATCAAATGAAAGTCATACACATTTAAACAAAGCTATTTGAATCAATTGAATGTCAAAGATATTCTACAAAGCTGATGGAATCAAATGAATGTCAAACACATTCAAACAAAGCTGTTTGAATCAAATGAAAGTCAAATAAGTTCTACAAAGCTAATTGTGTCAAATGAAAGTCAAACGGAATCAAATAAAGCTATTTGAGTCAAATGAAAGTCAAACACATTCAAACAAAGTTGTTTAAATTGAATGAAAGTGAAAAGTATTCTACTAAGCTAATTGAATCAAATGAAAGTTAAACGCATTCAAACAAAGCTATTTGAATCAAATGAGAGTCAAATACATTCTACAAATCTAATTAAATCAAATGAAAGTCAAACACTTTCAAACAAAGCTAATTGAATCAAATGAAAGTCAAATACATTCAACAAAGCTAATTGAATCAAATGAAAGTCAAACACATTAAAACGAAGCTAATTGAATCAAATGAAAGTCAAGCACATTCAAACAAAGCTATATTAATCAAATGAAAGTCAAATACATTCTACAAAGCTAATTGATTCAAATGAAAGTCAAGCACATTCAAACAAAGCTATATTAATCAAATAAAGCTATTTGAGTCAAACGAAAGTCAAACACATTCAAACAAAGTTGTTTAAATTAAATGAAAGTGAAATGTATTCTACAAACCTAATTGAATCAAATGAAAGTTAAACGCATTCAAACAAAGCTATTTGAATCAAATGAGAGGCAAATACATTCTACAAAGCTAATTGAATAAAATGAAAGTCAAACACATTCAAACAAAGCTAATTAAATCAAATGATAGTCAAACACATTCAAACAAAGCTAATTGAATCAAATGAAAGTCAAACACATTCAAACAAAGCTAATTGAATCAAATGAAAGTCAAGCACATTCAAACAAAGCTATTTTAATCAAATGAAAGTCAAATACATTCTACAAAGCTAATTGAATCAAATGAAAGTCAACCACAATCAAACAAAGCTATTTGAATCAAATGAAAGTCAAATACGTTCTACAAAGCTAATTGTATCAAATGAAAGTCAAACGCAATCAAATAAAACTATTTGAGTCAAATGAAAGTCAAACACATTCAAACAAAGCTATTTGAATCAAATGAAAGTCAAATACATTCTACAAAGCTAATTGAATCAAATGAAAGTCATACACATTCAAACAAAGCTATTTGAATCAATTGAAAGTCAAAGATATTCTACAAAGCTGATGGAATCAAATGAATGTCAAACACATTAAAGCAAAGCTATTTGAATCAAATGAAAGTCAAACACATTCAAACTAAGCTAATTGAATCAAATGAAAGTCAAGCACATTCAAACAAAGCTATATTAATCAAATGAAAGTCAAATACATTCTACAAAGCTAATTGATTCAAATGAAAGTCAAGCACATTCAAACAAAGCTATATTAATCAAATGAAAGTCAAATACATTCTACAAAGCTAATTGATTCAAATGAAAGTCTAGCACATTCAAACAAAGCTATATTAATCAAATGAAAGTCAAATACATTCTACAAAGCTAATTGATTCAAATGAAAGTCAAACACATTCAAAAAAAGCTATTTGAAACAAATGAAAATCAAATACATTCTACAAAGCTAATTGAATCAAATGAAAGTCATACACATTTAAACAAAGCTATTTGAATCAATTGAATGTCAAAGATATTCTACAAAGCTGATGGAATCAAATGAATGTCAAACACATTCAAACAAAGCTGTTTGAATCAAATGAAAGTCAAATAAATTCTACAAAGCTAATTGTGTCAAATGAAAGTCAAACGCAATCAAATAAAGCTATTTGAGTCAAATGAAAGTCAAATACATTCTACAAAGTTGTTTAAATTGAATGAAAGTGAAAAGTATTCTACTAAGCTAATTGAATCAAATGAAAGTTAAACGCATTCAAACAAAGCTATTTGAATCAAATGAGAGTCAAATACATTCTACAAATCTAAATAAATCAAATGAAAGTCAAACACTTTCAAACAAAGCTAATTGAATCAAATGAAAGTCAAATACATTCAACAAAGCTAATTGAATCAAATGAAAGTCAAACACATTAAAACGAAGCTAATTGAATCAAATGAAAGTCAAGCACATTCAAACAAAGCTATATTAATCAAATGAAAGTCAAATACATTCTACAAAGCTAATTGATTCAAATGAAAGTCAAGCATATTCAAACAAAGCTATATTAATCAAATGAAAGTCAAATACATTCTACAAAGCTAATTGATTCAAATGAAAGTCAAACACATTCAAACAAAGCTATTTGAATCAAATGAAAGTCAAATACATTCTACAAAGCTAATTGAATCAAATGCAATTCATACACATTCAAACAAAGCTATTTGAATCAATTGAAAGTCAAAGATATTCTACAAAGCTGATGGAATCAAATGAATGTCAAACACATTAAAGCAAAGCTATTTGAATCAAATGAAAGTCAAACACATTCAAACTAAGCTAATTGAATCAAATGAAAGTCAAGCACATTCAAACAAAGCTATATTAATCAAATGAAAGTCAAATACATTCTACAAAGCTAATTGATTCAAATGAAAGTCAAACACATTCAAAAAAAGCAATTTGAATCAAATGAAAATCAAATACATTCTACAAAGCTAATTGAATCAAATGAAAGTCATACACATTTAAACAAAGCTATTTGAATCAATTGAATGTCAAAGATATTCTACAAAGCTGATGGAATCAAATGAATGTCAAACACATTCAAACAAAGCTGTTTGAATCAAATGAAAGTCAAATAAGTTCTACAAAGCTAATTGTGTCAAATGAAAGTCAAACGGAATCAAATAAAGCTATTTGAGTCAAATGAAAGTCAAACACATTCAAACAAAGTTGTTTAAATTGAATGAAAGTGAAAAGTATTCTACTAAGCTAATTGAATCAAATGAAAGTTAAACGCATTCAAACAAAGCTATTTGAATCAAATGAGAGTCAAATACATTCTACAAATCTAATTAAATCAAATGAAAGTCAAACACTTTCAAACAAAGCTAATTGAATCAAATGAAAGTCAAATACATTCAACAAAGCTAATTGAATCAAATGAAAGTCAAACACATTAAAACGAAGCTAATTGAATCAAATGAAAGTCAAGCACATTCAAACAAAGCTATATTAATCAAATGAAAGTCAAATACATTCTACAAAGCTAATTGATTCAAATGAAAGTCAAGCACATTCAAACAAAGCTATATTAATCAAATAAAGCTATTTGAGTCAAACGAAAGTCAAACACATTCAAACAAAGTTGTTTAAATTAAATGAAAGTGAAATGTATTCTACAAACCTAATTGAATCAAATGAAAGTTAAACGCATTCAAACAAAGCTATTTGAATCAAATGAGAGGCAAATACATTCTACAAAGCTAATTGAATAAAATGAAAGTCAAACACATTCAAACAAAGCTAATTAAATCAAATGATAGTCAAACACATTCAAACAAAGCTAATTGAATCAAATGAAAGTCAAACACATTCAAACAAAGCTAATTGAATCAAATGAAAGTCAAGCACATTCAAACAAAGCTATTTTAATCAAATGAAAGTCAAATACATTCTACAAAGCTAATTGAATCAAATGAAAGTCAACCACAATCAAACAAAGCTATTTGAATCAAATGAAAGTCAAATACGTTCTACAAAGCTAATTGTATCAAATGAAAGTCAAACGCAATCAAATAAAACTATTTGAGTCAAATGAAAGTCAAACACATTCAAACAAAGCTATTTGAATCAAATGAAAGTCAAATACATTCTACAAAGCTAATTGAATCAAATGAAAGTCATACACATTCAAACAAAGCTATTTGAATCAATTGAAAGTCAAAGATATTCTACAAAGCTGATGGAATCAAATGAATGTCAAACACATTAAAGCAAAGCTATTTGAATCAAATGAAAGTCAAACACATTCAAACTAAGCTAATTGAATCAAATGAAAGTCAAGCACATTCAAACAAAGCTATATTAATCAAATGAAAGTCAAATACATTCTACAAAGCTAATTGATTCAAATGAAAGTCAAGCACATTCAAACAAAGCTATATTAATCAAATGAAAGTCAAATACATTCTACAAAGCTAATTGATTCAAATGAAAGTCTAGCACATTCAAACAAAGCTATATTAATCAAATGAAAGTCAAATACATTCTACAAAGCTAATTGATTCAAATGAAAGTCAAACACATTCAAAAAAAGCTATTTGAAACAAATGAAAATCAAATACATTCTACAAAGCTAATTGAATCAAATGAAAGTCATACACATTTAAACAAAGCTATTTGAATCAATTGAATGTCAAAGATATTCTACAAAGCTGATGGAATCAAATGAATGTCAAACACATTCAAACAAAGCTGTTTGAATCAAATGAAAGTCAAATAAATTCTACAAAGCTAATTGTGTCAAATGAAAGTCAAACGCAATCAAATAAAGCTATTTGAGTCAAATGAAAGTCAAATACATTCTACAAAGTTGTTTAAATTGAATGAAAGTGAAAAGTATTCTACTAAGCTAATTGAATCAAATGAAAGTTAAACGCATTCAAACAAAGCTATTTGAATCAAATGAGAGTCAAATACATTCTACAAATCTAAATAAATCAAATGAAAGTCAAACACTTTCAAACAAAGCTAATTGAATCAAATGAAAGTCAAATACATTCAACAAAGCTAATTGAATCAAATGAAAGTCAAACACATTAAAACGAAGCTAATTGAATCAAATGAAAGTCAAGCACATTCAAACAAAGCTATATTAATCAAATGAAAGTCAAATACATTCTACAAAGCTAATTGATTCAAATGAAAGTCAAGCATATTCAAACAAAGCTATATTAATCAAATGAAAGTCAAATACATTCTACAAAGCTAATTGATTCAAATGAAAGTCAAACACATTCAAACAAAGCTATTTGAATCAAATGAAAGTCAAATACATTCTACAAAGCTAATTGAATCAAATGCAATTCATACACATTCAAACAAAGCTATTTGAATCAATTGAAAGTCAAAGATATTCTACAAAGCTGATGGAATCAAATGAATGTCAAACACATTAAAGCAAAGCTATTTGAATCAAATGAAAGTCAAACACATTCAAACGAAGCTAATTGAATCAAATGAAAGTCAAGCACATTCAAACAAAGCTATATTAATCAAATGAAAGTCAAATACATTCTACAAACTAATTGATTCAAATGAAAGTCAAACACATTCAAACAAAGCTATTTGAATCAAATGAAAGTCAAATACATTCTACAAAGCTAATTGAATCAAATGAAAGTCAAGCACATTCAAACAAAGCTATATTAATCAAATGAAAGTCAAATACATTCTACAAAGCTAATTGATTCAAATGAAAGTCAAGCACATTCAAACAAAGCTATATTAATCAAATGAAAGTCAAATACATTCTACAAAGCCAATTGACCAAGATGGTCAAGGGTCAACTATCCATGGTCAAGATGAGGAGGTTCAACACGGTGCTATTGAGCAAGGTGCTAAGGGATTATTCTTGTCTAAATCATTCTTCAATCCTATGCACGGTTTTAGTCCAAAGAGTTTAACAAATGGTTACACTTCCCTTAGTGTAATTAATCTTGTTGAAGGTATCTAGTACATGAGCCGTTTTTCCAAGCTTGAAGCCACGCATGATTTATGCATTTGGGAGTTACATTGGACTGATTTTGACTGCGTGATTCAAGGCTTGTGTTGGGCGTGAATTAAGGCATTAGTTGGCTGATTATTCTACCTCTTTACTTGGGGTTTACATGTACTTAATTAGAGAGTTGTTGCTAGAATAAAGGAGCTTGAATCAAGGGTTTAAATGGGAGGTTACAAGCGTGACTCAAGGGGGTTGTTTGCATGTTTTCTTGGACGTTGAAAATGCTGTTTAAAGACCTCATGATTGCTGAACGTTTTCTCCTTAATTTAAGCATAGTTTTAAGCTTAGATGATTAGTTTTACTTTGTTGTTATGAGGGGTTAATTGGACAGTCATATGAGCCTTTTAATCACCTTATAATTAGCATTTTATCTTGTCTTTTAATTAGGCAAGTGATGGATGATCATTAAAAATTGTAGAAGGGAATCCTATGTTCCTTTATGTAACTTATACACTACTATAAATAGTGTACTATGCATGAATGAAAGGCATCCAGAAATTTGCTTAAACACTTGTGTTTTGTTGATTAAACGTGACTTAGCAATTAGTCATTTTTAAGGCCCAAGTTTGATAACTCAAATTTGAAGAGTGCTAGTTTTGGTAGAGTGTTCCCAAACCTAGGAACTTGCGTAGTGAACGAGTGGGTTGAGTGTTCCCCATTCCTAACTACACCAAGCAAAGGGTGAGTGTTCCCCTTTGTTATATCCGAGACTAGGGTTGAGTGTTCCCCTATTCTCCCCTTCACTAATCACGATTTCACTAAGACCCCTTAAAACGTACTTTTGTAACAAGGTTCTCATCTTGCTTACACATCATTTGGCGCGTCAGGTAGGGGGTGTTTTCCTAAACATTTCCTAAGGGGTCGTATACCTACACACCATGGGAGAGAATCAAGACTTGAGGACAGCCTTGGAAGCTCTTAATCGATCCATTGCTAGTCAAGAAAGGTTGGCCGAAACCAATGCCAATCTACAAGGGAACCTTGCTGCCTTGATGGCAAGGCTCATGAACGAGCAAGATAGGAGAGATCAAGATGAAGACCCTCCACCTAGGAGGGAAGATAGGAGTCTCAAAGTGGACGTCCCTTCTTTTGATGGGACACTTGATCCAGAGAAGTACTTGGAATGGGAGAAATCCTTGGAAAGGTACTTTGAATACAAGGACATTCATGAGGATGTTCAACGTTTTAAGATTGCCAAAGTCAAGTTGAAGGGCTATGGTGATAGTTGGCTACAAGGAGAGCAGAGGGGACGTACCCTTAGGGGGAAAGCTCCTATCTCTACTTGGGGCAAACTCAAGAAACGGATGAAAGACCGTTTCATCCCCCACAATTACAAGCAAAGTCAATATGTGAAGTGGAGTACCTTGCAACAAAATGGGGACTCTGTGGAGGATTACATAAAAGAGTTTGATAGACTTGCTATTGTGTGTGAAGTAACCGAAAATGAAGAGCTCAAAATGGGGCGTTTCATATCTGGTTTGGACCAAGAATTACAAGACAAACTTGAAGGTTATACTAACCTCACGTTTGTTGAAGCTTGCAAGTTGGTGATTAAGTTCGATGCTAAGAGGAAGAAGAAGAAGCCTACTACCATTCCTCAATTGGCACGAAAACCTTCTTTTCCTACGAAGGAAGGTTCTTCCTTTAACAAACCAAGTAATCCACCAAAGAAGGACACAAAGGACGTGAAGCTAGGTGACATTGTGTGTTACAAATGTGGAGGACGAGGTCATTACAAGAAGGATTGTCCTAATACTAGGGCGTTAACCATACAAGAGGTTAAGCTCATGGCCACTCAAAACATCAACTGGGATGAGTTTGAGGAGGGGGAAGAAGAAGTTGAAGATGATTGTGATGATTGCATTGCCGAGCCAGAGGAGAAGACTAGCCTCGTGATTAGGAGGGCCTTACAAGCACGTGTGGAAGAGGATGCTGCCCCCAACGACAACACATTTTCATCACCCGTTGTAAAATTGGTGACGAGGTATGTGATTTGATTATTGATGGAGGAAGTGAGGCTAATACCGTGTCTAAGACCCTAGTATCTAAACTTGGTCTTACGACTACTAATCATCCACAACCTTACAAATTAAGTTGGTTAGATTCTAATGCTAGCACTGGGGTTAGGAAGCAATGCATGGTTTCTTTTTGTATTGGTTCGTATTGTGATTCTATATTATGTGATGTTGTGTCTATGGATGCTTGTCATATTCTACTTGGTAGGCCTTGGCAAACTGATAAAAGATCTATACATGATGGGTATCACAACACGTATACCATAGTCCATGAAGGGAGAAAGAAAAAACTACACCCTTTACCACCCCCACGGTTTTCACCATCACAAACACCCCAAAAGAAGTATCCTTGTTGTCTCTTAAAGAGTTTGAAAGGGAGTTAGATGGTGAGGGAGAGTTGTTCATACTATACTCCAAAGAAACCCACGAAAATTTTGTTGCTCAAAATCCTAAGTTAGCCCAATTGATTAAGGATTTTGAGGACGTTTTTCCGAATGAATTACCTAAAGAACTACCACCCATACGTGGAATTGAGCATCAAATTGATCTCATTCCCGGAGCACCTTTGCCAAATAAGCCAGCCTATAGGTGTAACCCTTTAGAAACTAAGGAATTACAACGTCAAATTGAAGAGCTAATGGGGATGGGTTATGTGCGTGAGTCCATGAGTCCATGTGCCGTTCCTGCTTTGTTGGTCCCTAAGAAAGATGGTACTTGGAGAATGTGTATTGATAGTAGAGCCGTTAATAACATTACTATCAAGTACAGGTTTCCAATTCCAAGGCTTGATGACATGCTTGATGAGTTAAGTGGTTCCAAGGTCTTCTCAAAGGTAGACTTGAGAAGTGGGTATCATCAAATTCGCATGAGAGAAGGGGATGAATGGAAAACCGCGTTCAAGACAAAGCATGGGTTGTATGAGTGGCTCGTCATGCCATTTGGCCTTACAAATGCCCCTAGCACGTTCATGAGATTAATGAATGAGGTGCTAAGGCCATTTCTTGGCAAGTTCGTGGTAGTATACTTGGATGACATTCTCATTTATTCACGTGATGAAGAATCTCATTTTGATCATCTTTTCCAAGTATTTTCTGTTTTGAGGCAAGAAAAATTGTATGGGAAACTAGAAAAATGTGATTTTTTATTGTATGAAGTCATGTTTCTTGGTTACATAGTTTCAGGTGATGGCGTGAAGGTGGATCCTAGCAAAATTGAAGCAATTCAATCATGGCCTAGTCCAAGGACACTCACGGAAGTTCGTTCATTTCATGGACTTGCCTCCTTCTATAGAAGATTCATCAAAAACTTTAGCACACTCATGTCTCCCATCACCGAGTGTACTAAGAAAGGCGTGTTTGAATGGACACCCCAAGCTCAAAGGGCGTTTGAAGAAGTCAAGAAGAAGATGTGCAACACACCCATCTTAGCACTTCCGGATTTTTCCAAACCATTTGAGGTTGAATGTGACGCAAGTGGAAAGGGTATTGGTGCCGTATTGATTCAAGGTGGGCGTCCCATTGCTTACTTTAGTGAGAAGATGAGTCAAGGCAAGTTGAATTACTCCACCTATGATAAAGAGTTCTATGCTATGGTAAGAGCTCTAGATCATTGGTCACATTACTTGAGGCCACAACCTTTCATATTGCATTCCGATCATGAATCCTTGAGGTTCATACATGGCCAAAAGAAGCTGAATGCAAGACATGCAAAGTGGGTCGAATTCTTGCAAACATTTAACTTTTCCTCTAAATACAAGAGTGGGAAAGCTAATGTGGTTGCGGATGCCTTATCTCGAAGGCATAATTTGCTTGGAATGGTTGAAGCAAAGGTACTTGGGTTCGATTTGATCAAAGAATACTATCAAGAAGATGATGAACTCAAAAGGATAATTGATAACTGTGTCCATGGAGTCTATGATCTGTTTTCCTTACATAATGGTTTTCTTTTTAAAGGAAATAGATTATGTATTCCAAAATGTCCCATTAGAAGTTTGTTGATACATGAAGCTCATGGGGGAGGGCTAGCTGGTCACGTTGGTATTCACAAGACAGTGGAGCTTCTCCAAGCTCACTTTTATTGGCCGAAAATGTTAGCCACGGTTCATCATGTGGTGAGTCGTTGTTCTACTTGTCAAAGAGCAAAGATGGTGTTTCATAAAGGTCTCTACAAGCCCTTACCAATTCCCGAGAGACCTTGGGAAGATGTTAGTATGGATTTTATTGTAGCTTTGCCAAGAACTCAAAGAGGCAAGGATTCAATAATGGTGGTGGTTGATCGGTTTTCAAAAATGGCTCATTTCATTCCTTGCCATAAAACTGAAGATGCAGTAAAAGTGGCTAAGTTATACTTCGAAGAAGTGGTTCGTTTCCATGGGGTGCCACTCACCATTGTGTCGGATCGTGATACTAAGTTCCTAAGTCATTTTTGGAAGTCTATTTGGCGTTTGATGGGAACTAAGTTATTGTTTTCTACCTCACATCATCCACAAACCGATGGTCAAACGGAGGTGGTGAATAGGATACTTGGTTCGTTGCTTAGGGCTTTGGTAAGCAAAAGTACCAAAGATTGGGATAATAAGCTTGCTCATGCCGAGTTTGCTTATAATAGGACACCTAGTGCTACTACAAAGTACTCTCCTTTTGAAGTAGTATATGGCGTCAATCCTTATGTTCCCATTGATCTTATTGCTTTGCCAAAAGACAAGTTCGTTCATGGTGGGGCAAAGGAGCAAGCCGAGTTCATGCTAAAAGTCCATAAAGAAGTTCGGAGAAACATTGAAAAGGCAAATGAAATCTACAAGAAACAAGCCAACAAACGAGTTAGAAATGTGAAGTCTTTTGAAGTTGGGGACTTGGTGTGGATTTACATGAGGAAAGAACGTTTT
Organism: Chenopodium quinoa; assembly: GCF_001683475.1. NCBI lineage: Eukaryota > Viridiplantae > Streptophyta > Magnoliopsida > Caryophyllales > Amaranthaceae > Chenopodium > Chenopodium quinoa. The sequence goes on from NW_018745479.1 coordinate 19,837, forward strand.
CCTAGCAAAAGGAAGAACAAGCTTATGCCAAGAGCCGAGGGTCCGTTTGAGGTCGTGGAAAAGATCAATGACAATGCATACAAAATAGATTTGGGAGGCCAATATGGTGTCTCAAGTACATTCAACATTGGTGATCTTGCTCCTTACTTTGATGATGACGAATTGAGGGCAATTCCTTTTGAAGAAGGGGAAGATGACCAAGATGGTCAAGGGTCAACTATCCATGGTCAAGATGAGGAGGTTCAACACGGTGCTATTGAGCAAGGTGCTAAGGGATTATTCTTGTCTAAATCATTCTTCAATCCTATGCACGGTTTTAGTCCAAAGAGTTTAACAAATGGTTACACTTCCCTTAGTGTAATTAATCTTGTTGAAGGTATCTAGTACATGAGCCGTTTTTCCAAGCTTGAAGCCACGCATGATTTATGCATTTGGGAGTTACATTGGACTGATTTTGACTGCGTGATTCAAGGCTTGTGTTGGGCGTGAATTAAGGCATTAGTTGGCTGATTATTCTACCTCTTTACTTGGGGTTTACATGTACTTAATTAGAGAGTTGTTGCTAGAATAAAGGAGCTTGAATCAAGGGTTTAAATGGGAGGTTACAAGCGTGACTCAAGGGGGTTGTTTGCATGTTTTCTTGGACGTTGAAAATGCTGTTTAAAGACCTCATGATTGCTGAACGTTTTCTCCTTAATTTAAGCATAGTTTTAAGCTTAGATGATTAGTTTTACTTTGTTGTTATGAGGGGTTAATTGGACAGTCATATGAGCCTTTTAATCACCTTATAATTAGCATTTTATCTTGTCTTTTAATTAGGCAAGTGATGGATGATCATTAAAAATTGTAGAAGGGAATCCTATGTTCCTTTATGTAACTTATACACTACTATAAATAGTGTACTATGCATGAATGAAAGGCATCCAGAAATTTGCTTAAACACTTGTGTTTTGTTGATTAAACGTGACTTAGCAATTAGTCATTTTTAAGGCCCAAGTTTGATAACTCAAATTTGAAGAGTGCTAGTTTTGGTAGAGTGTTCCCAAACCTAGGAACTTGCGTAGTGAACGAGTGGGTTGAGTGTTCCCCATTCCTAACTACACCAAGCAAAGGGTGAGTGTTCCCCTTTGTTATATCCGAGACTAGGGTTGAGTGTTCCCCTATTCTCCCCTTCACTAATCACGATTTCACTAAGACCCCTTAAAACGTACTTTTGTAACAAGGTTCTCATCTTGCTTACACATCACCAATTGATTCAAATGAAAGTCAAACACATTCAAACAAAGCTATTTGAGTCAAATGAAAGTCAAATACATTCTACAAAGCTAATTGAATCAAATGAAAGTCATACACATTCAAACAAAGCTATTTGAATCAATTGAAAGTTAAAGATATTCTACAAAGCTGATGGAATCAAATGAATGTCAAACACATTAAAACAAAGCTATTTGAATCAAATGAAATTCAAACACATTCAAACGAAGCTAATTGAATCAAATGAAAGTCAAGCACATTCAAACAAAGCTATATTAATCAAATGAAAGTCAAATACATTCTACAAAGCTAATTGATTCAAATGAAAGTCAAACACATTCAAACAAAGCTATTTGAATCAAACGAAAGTGAAATACATTCTACAAAGCTAATTGAATCAAATGAAAGTCATACACATTCAAACAAAGCTATTTGAATCAATTGAAAGTCAAAGATATTCTACAAAGCTGATGGAATCAAGTGAATGTCAAACACATTAAAACAAAGCTATTTGAATCAAATGAAAGTCAAATAAGTTCTACAAAGCTAATTGTATCAAATGAAAGTCAAACGCAATCAAATAAAGCTATTTGAGTCAAACGAAAGTCAAACACATTCAAACAAAGTTGTTTAAATTAAATGAAAGTGAAATGTATTCTACAAACCTAATTGAATCAAATGAAAGTTAAACGCATTCAAACAAAGCTATTTGAATGAAATGAGAGGCAAATACATTCTACAAAGCTAATTGAATAAAATGAAAGTCAAACACATTCAAACAAAGCTAATTAAATCAAATGATAGTCAAACACATTCAAACAAAGCTAATTGAATCAAATGAAAGTCAAACACATTCAAACAAAGCTAATTGAATCAAATGAAAGTCAAGCACATTCAAACAAAGCTATTTTAATCAAATGAAAGTCAAATACATTCTACAAAGCTATTTGAATCAAATGAAAGTCAAATACGTTCTACAATGCTAATTGTATCAAATGAAAGTCAAACGCAATCAAATAAAACTATTTGAGTCAAATGAAAGTCAAACACATTCAAACAAAGTTGTTTAAATTAAATGAAAGTGAAATGTATTCTACAAAGCTAATTGAACCAAATGAAAGTTAAACGCATTCAAACAAAGCTATTTGAATCAAATGAAAGTCAAATACATTCAACAAAGCTAATTGAATCAAATGAAAGTCTCACACATTCAAACAAAGCTAATTGAATCAGATGAAAGTCAAGCACATTCAAACAAAGCTATTTTAATCAAATGAAAGTCAAATACATTCTACAAAGCTAATTGAATCAAATGAAAGTCAAACACATTCAAACAAAGCTATTTGAATCAAATGAAAGTCAAACACATTCAAACAAAGCTATTTGAATCAAATGAGAGTCAAATACATTCAAACAAAGCTAATTAAATCAAATAAAAGTCTAATACATTCTACAACGCTAATTGAATAAAATTAAAGTCAAACAAATTCAAACAAAGCTAATTGAATCAAATGAAAGTCAAACACATTCAAACAAAGATTTTGCATCAAATGAAAGTCAAATACATTCTACAAAGCTAATTGAATCAAATGAAAGTCAACCACATTCAAACAAAGCTATTTGAATCAATTGAAAGTCAAAGATATTCTACAAAGCTGATGGAATCAAATGAATGTCAAACACATTCAAACAAAGCTATTTGAATCAAATAAAAGTCAAATAAGTTCTACAAAGCTAATTGTATCAAATAAAAGTCAAACGCAATCAAATAAAGCTATTTGAGTCAAATGAAAGTCAAACACATTCAAACAAAGTTGTTTAAATTGAATGAAAGTGAAATGTATTCTACTAAGCTAATTGAATCAAATGAAAGTTAAACGCATTCAAACAAAGCTAATTGAATCAAATGAAAGTCAAACACATTCAAACAAAGCTAATTGAATCAAATGAAAGTCAAATACATTCAACAAAGCTAATTGAATCAAATGAAAGTCAACCACATTCAAACGAAGCTAATTGAATCAAATGAAAGTCAAGCACATTCAAACAAAGCTATATTAATCAAATGAAAGTCAAATACATTCTACAAAGCTAATTGATTCAAATGAAAGTCAAGCACATTCAAACAAAGCTATATTAATCAAATGAAAGTCAAGTACATTCTACAAAGCTAATTGATTCAAATGAAAGTCAAACACATTCAAACAAAGCTAGTTGAATCAAATGAAAGTCAAATACATTCTACAAAGCTAATTGAATCAAATGAAAGTCATACACATTCAAACAAAGCTATTTGAATCAATTGAAAGTCAAAGATATTCTACAAAGCTGATGGAATCAAATGAATGTCAAACACATTAAAGCAAAGCTATTTGAATCAAATGAAAGTCAAACACATTCAAACTAAGCTAATTGAATCAAATGAAAGTCAAGCACATTCAAACAAAGCTATATTAATCAAATGAAAGTCAAATACATTCTACAAAGCTAATTGATTCAAATGAAAGTCAAACACTTTCAAAAAAAGCAATTTGAATCAAATGAAAATCAAATACATTCTACAAAGCTAATTGAATCAAATGAAAGTCATACACATTTAAACAAAGCTATTTGAATCAATTGAATGTCAAATATATTCTACAAAGCTGATGGAATCAAATGAATGTCAAACACATTCAAACAAAGTTGTTTGAATCAAATGAAAGTCAAATAAGTTCTACAAAGCTAATTGTGTCAAATGAAAGTCAAACGCAATCAAATAAAGCTATTTGAGTCAAATGAAAGTCAAACACATTCAAACAAAGTTGTTTAAATTGAATGAAAGTGAAAAGTATTCTACTAAGCTAATTGAATCAAATGAAAGTTAAACGCATTCAAACAAAGCTATTTGAATCAAATGAGAGTCAAATACATTCTACAAATCTAATTGAATCAAATGAAAGTCAAACACTTTCAAACAAAGCTAATTGAATCAAATGAAAGTCAAATACATTCAACAAAGCTAATTGAATCAAATGAAAGTCAAACACATTCAAACAAAGCTATTTGAATCAAATGAGAGTCAAATACATTCAAACAAAGCTAATTAAATCAAATAAAAGTCTAATACATTCTACAACGCTAATTGAATAAAATTAAAGTCAAACAAATTCAAACAAAGCTAATTGAATCAAATGAAAGTCAAACACATTCAAACAAAGATTTTGCATCAAATGAAAGTCAAATACATTCTACAAAGCTAATTGAATCAAATGAAAGTCAACCACATTCAAACAAAGCTATTTGAATCAATTGAAAGTCAAAGATATTCTACAAAGCTGATGGAATCAAATGAATGTCAAACACATTCAAACAAAGCTATTTGAATCAAATAAAAGTCAAATAAGTTCTACAAAGCTAATTGTATCAAATAAAAGTCAAACGCAATCAAATAAAGCTATTTGAGTCAAATGAAAGTCAAACACATTCAAACAAAGTTGTTTAAATTGAATGAAAGTGAAATGTATTCTACTAAGCTAATTGAATCAAATGAAAGTTAAACGCATTCAAACAAAGCTAATTGAATCAAATGAAAGTCAAACACATTCAAACAAAGCTAATTGAATCAAATGAAAGTCAAATACATTCAACAAAGCTAATTGAATCAAATGAAAGTCAAACACATTCAAACGAAGCTAATTGAATCAAATGAAAGTCAAGCACATTCAAACAAAGCTATATTAATCAAATGAAAGTCAAATACATTCTACAAAGCTAATTGATTCAAATGAAAGTCAAGCACATTCAAACAAAGCTATATTAATCAAATGAAAGTCAAGTACATTCTACAAAGCTAATTGATTCAAATGAAAGTCAAACACATTCAAACAAAGCTAGTTGAATCAAATGAAAGTCAAATACATTCTACAAAGCTAATTGAATCAAATGAAAGTCATACACATTCAAACAAAGCTATTTGAATCAATTGAAAGTCAAAGATATTCTACAAAGCTGATGGAATCAAATGAATGTCAAACACATTAAAGCAAAGCTATTTGAATCAAATGAAAGTCAAACACATTCAAACTAAGCTAATTGAATCAAATGAAAGTCAAGCACATTCAAACAAAGCTATATTAATCAAATGAAAGTCAAATACATTCTACAAAGCTAATTGATTCAAATGAAAGTCAAACACTTTCAAAAAAAGCAATTTGAATCAAATGAAAATCAAATACATTCTACAAAGCTAATTGAATCAAATGAAAGTCATACACATTTAAACAAAGCTATTTGAATCAATTGAATGTCAAAGATATTCTACAAAGCTGATGGAATCAAATGAATGTCAAACACATTCAAACAAAGCTGTTTGAATCAAATGAAAGTCAAATAAGTTCTACAAAGCTAATTGTGTCAAATGAAAGTCAAACGCAATCAAATAAAGCTATTTGAGTCAAATGAAAGTCAAACACATTCAAACAAAGTTGTTTAAATTGAATGAAAGTGAAAAGTATTCTACTAAGCTAATTGAATCAAATGAAAGTTAAACGCATTCAAACAAAGCTATTTGAATCAAATGAGAGTCAAATACATTCTACAAATCTAATTGAATCAAATGAAAGTCAAACACTTTCAAACAAAGCTAATTGAATCAAATGAAAGTCAAATACATTCAACAAAGCTATTTGAATCAAATGAAAGTCAAATACGTTCTACAATGCTAATTGTATCAAATGAAAGTCAAACGCAATCAAATAAAACTATTTGAGTCAAATGAAAGTCAAACACATTCAAACAAAGTTGTTTAAATTAAATGAAAGTGAAATGTATTCTACAAAGCTAATTGAACCAAATGAAAGTTAAACGCATTCAAACAAAGCTATTTGAATCAAATGAAAGTCAAATACATTCAACAAAGCTAATTGAATCAAATGAAAGTCTCACACATTCAAACAAAGCTAATTGAATCAGATGAAAGTCAAGCACATTCAAACAAAGCTATTTTAATCAAATGAAAGTCAAATACATTCTACAAAGCTAATTGAATCAAATGAAAGTCAAACACATTCAAACAAAGCTATTTGAATCAAATGAAAGTCAAACACATTCAAACAAAGCTATTTGAATCAAATGAGAGTCAAATACATTCAAACAAAGCTAATTAAATCAAATAAAAGTCAAACACATTCAAACAAAGATTTTGAATCAAATGAAAGTCAAACACATTCAAATAAGGCTATTTGAATCAAATGAAAGTCAAATACATTCTACAAAGCTAATTGAATCAAATGAAAGTCAAACACATTCAAACAAAGCTAATTGAATCAAATGATAGTCAAACACATTCAAACAAAGCTAATTGAATCAAATGAAAGTCAAACACATTCAAACAAAGCTAATTGAATCAAATGATAGTCAAACACATTCAAACAAAGCTAATTGAATCAAATGAAAGTCAAACACATTCAAACAAAGCTAATTGAATCAAATGAAAGTCAAGCACATTCAAACAAAGCTATTTTAATCAAATGAAAGTCAAATACATTCTACCAAGCTAATTGAATCAAATGAAAGTCAAACACATTCAAACAAAGCTATTTGAATCAAATGAAAGTCAAACACATTCAAACAAAGCTATTTGAATCAAATGAAAGTCAAATACATTCTACAAAGCTAATTGAATCAAATGAAAGTCAAACACATTCAAATAAAGCTATTTGAATTAAATGAAAGTCAAATACATTCTACAAATCTAATTGAATCAAATGAAAGTCAAACACATTCAAACAAAGCTATTTGAATCAAATGAGAGTCAAATAAATTCAAACAAAGCTATTTGAATCAAATGAAAGTCAAATACATTCTACAAAGCTAATTGAATCAAATGAAAGTCAAACACATTCATACAAAGCTAATTGAATCAAATGAAAGTCAAACACAATCAAACAAAGCTATTTTAATTAAATGAATGTCAAATACATTCTACAAAGCTAATTGAATCAAATGAAAGTCAAACACATTCAAACAAAGCTATTTGACTCAAATGAAAGTCAAATACATTCTACAAAGCTAATTGAATCAAATGAAAGTCAACCACATTCAAACAAAGCTATTTGTATCGAATGAAAGTCAAATAAATTTAAACAAAGCTGATGGAATCAAATAAAAGTCAAATACATTCTACAAAGCTGATGGAATCAAATGAAAGTCAAACACATTCGAACAAAGCTATTTGAATCAAATGAAAGTTAAATACGTTCTACAAAGCTAATTGTATCAAATGAATGTCAAACGCAATCAAATAAAGCTATTTGAGTCAAATGAAGGTCAAACACATTCAAACAAGTTGTTTAAATTAAATGAAAGTGAAATGTATTCTACAAAGCTAATTGAATCAAATGAAAGTTAAACGCATTCAAACAAAGCTATTTGAATCAAATAAGAGTCAAATACATTCTACAAAGCTAATTGAATCAAATGAAAGTCAAACACATTCAAACAAAGCTATTTGAATCATATGAAAGTCAAACACATTCAAACAAAGCTATTTGAATCAAATGAGAGTCAAATACATTCAAACAAAGTTAATTAAATTAAATAAAAGTCTAATAAATTCTACAAAGCTAATTGAATTAAATTAAAGTGAAACACATTCAAACAAAGCTAATTGAATCAAATGAAAGTCAAACACATTCAAACAAAGATTTCAAATCAAATGAAAGTCAAATACATTCTACAAAGCTAATTGAATCAAATGAAAGTCAAACACATTCAAATAAAGCTATTTGAATGAAATGAAATTCAAATACATTCTACAAAATTAATTGAATCAAATGAAAGTCAAACACATTCAAACAAAGCTATTTGAAGAAAATGAAAGTCAAATACATTTTACAAAGCAAATTGAAACAAATGAAAGTCAAATATATTCAACAAAGCTAATTGAATCAAATGAAAGTCAAACACATTCAAACAAAGCCTTTTAAATCAAATGAAAGTCAAACACATTCAAAAAATGCTTTTTAATTTAAATGAAAGTGAAACACATTCAAACAAAGCTTTATAAATCAAATGAAAGTGAAATGCATTCTACAAAGCAAATTGAATTAAATGAAATTCAAACACATTCAAACAAAGCTATTTGAATCAAATGACAGTCAAATACATTCTACAAAGCTAATTGAATCAATTGAAAGTCAAACACATTCAAACAAGCTATTTAATCAAATGAAAGTCAAATACATTCTACAAAGCTAATTGAATCAAATTAAAGTCAAACACATTCAAACAAAGCTAATTGAATCAAATGAAAGTCAAACACATTCAAACAAAGCTATTTTAATTAAATGAATGTCAAATACATTCTACAAAGCTAATTGAATCAAATGAAAGTCAAACACATTCAAACAAAGCTATTTGAATCAAATGAAATTTAAATACATTCTAAAAAGCTAATTGAATCAAATGAAAGTCTAACACATTCAAAAAAAGCTTTTTAATTTCTACAAAGTCAAATACATTCTACAAAGCTGATGGAATCAAATGAATGTCAAACACATTCAAACAAAGCTATTTGAATCAAATGAAAGTCAAATAACTTCTACAAAGCTAATTGTAACAAATGAAAGTCAAACGCAATCAAATAAAGCTATTTGAGTCAAATGAAAGTCAAACACATTCAAACAAAGTTGTTTAAATTGAATGAAAGTGAAATGTATTCTACTAAGCTAATTGAATCAAATGAAAGTTAAACGCATTCAAACAAAGCTATTTGAATCAAATGAGAGTCAAATACATTCTACAAAGCTAATTGAATCAAATGAAAGTCAAACACATTCAAACGAAGCTAATTGAATCAAATGAAAGTCAAGCACATTCAAACAAAGCTATTTGACTCAAATGAAAATCAAATACATTCTACAAAGCTAATTGAATCAAATGAAAGTCAACCACATTCAAACAAAGCTATTTGAGTCAAATGAAAGTCAAATACATTCTATAAAGCTGATGGAATTAAATGAAAGTCAAACACATTCAAACAAAGTTGTTTAAATTAAATGAAAGTGAAATGTATTCTACAAAGCTAATTGAATCAAATGAAAGTTAAACGCATTTAAATAAAGCTATTTGAATCAAATGAAAGTCAAATACATTCAACAAAGCTAATTGAATCAAATGAAAGTCACACACATTCAAACAAAGCTAATTGAATCTGATGAAAGTCAAGCACATTCAAATAAAGCTAATTGAATTAAATGAAAGTCAAACACATTCACACAAAGCTATTTGAATCAAATGAGAGTCAAATACATTCAAACAAAGCTAATTAAATCAAATAAAAGTCCAATACATTCTACAACGCTAATTGAATAAAATTAAAGTCAAACACATTCAAACAAAGCTAATTGAATCAAATGAAAGTCAAACACATTCAAACAAAGATTTTGAATCAAATGAAAGTCAAACACATTCAAATAAGGCTATTTGAATCAAATGAAAGTCAAATACATTCTACAAAGCTAATTGAATCAAATGAAAGTCAAACACATTCAAACAAAGCTATTTGAATCAAATGAGAGTCGAATAAATTCAAACAAAGCTATTTGAATCAAATGAAAGTCAAATACATTCTACAAAGCTAATTGAATCAAATGAAAGTCAAACACATTCAAACAAAGCTAATTGAATTAAATGAAAGTCAAACACATTTAAACAAAGCTATTTTAATTAAATGATTGTCAAATACATTCTACAAATCTAATGGAATCAAATGAAAGTCAAACACATTCAAACAAAGCTATTTGAAGAAAATGAAAGTCAAATACATTCTACAAAGCAAATTGAAAAAAATGAAAGTCAAACACAGTCAAACAAAGGTATTTGACTCAAATGAAAGTCAAATACATTCTACAAAGCTAATTGAATCAAATGAAAGTCAACCACATTCAAACAAAGCTATTTGAATCAAATGAAAGTCAAATACATTCTACAAAGCTAATTGAATCAATTGAAAGTCAAATACATTCTACAAAGCTGATGGAATCAAATGAAAGTCAAACACATTCAAACAAAGCTAATTGAATCAAATGAAAGTCAAACGCAATCAAATAAAGCTATTTGAGTCAAATGAAAGTCAAACACATTCAAACAAAGTTGTTTAAATTAAATGAAAGTGAAATGTATTCTACAAAGCTAATTGAATCAAATGAAAGTTAAACGCATTCAAACAAAGCTATTTGAATCAAATGAGAGTCAAATACATTCTAAAAAGCTAATTGAATCAAATGAAAGTCAAACACATTCAAACAAAGCTAATTGAATCAAATGAAAGTCAAACACATTCAAACAAAGCTATTTAAATTAAATGAATGTCAAATACATTCTACAAAGCGAATTGAATCAAATGAAAGTCAAACACATTCAAACAAAGCTATTTTAATCAATTGAAAGTCAAATACATTCAAACAAAGCTAACTGAATCAAATGAAAGTCAAACACATTCACACATAGCTATTTGAATCAAATGAGAGCCAAATATTGAATCAAATGAAAGTCAAACACATTCAAATAAAGCTATTTGAATCAAATTAGAGTCAAATACATTCAAACAAAGCTAATTAAATCAAATGAAAGTCAAACACATTCAAAAAAAGCTTTTTAATTTAAATGAAAGTCAAACACATTCAAACAAAGCTATATAAATCAAGTGAAAGTGAAATGCATTCTACAAAGCAAATTGAATTAAATGAAATTCAAACACATTCAAACAAAGCTATTTGAATCAAATGATAGTCAAATACATTCTACAAAGCTAATTGAATCAATTGAAAGTCAAACACATTCAAACAAAGCTATTTGAATTAAATGAAAGTCAAATACATTCTACAAAGCTAATTGAATCAAATGAAAGTCAAACACATTCAAACAAAGCTAATTGAATCAAATGAAAGTTAAACACATTCAAACTAATCTTTTTGTATTAAATGAAAGTCAAATACATTTTACAAAGCTAATTGAATTAAATGAAAGTCAAATACGTTCTACAAAGCTAATTGAATCAAATGAAAGTCAAACACATTCAAACAAAGCTATTTGAATCAAATGAGAGTCAAATACATTCAAACAAAGCTAATTAAATCAAATGAAAGTCAAACACATTCAAAAAAAGCTTTTTAATTTAAATGAAAGTCAAACACATTCAAACAAAGCTATATAAATCAAGTGAAAGTGAAATGCATTCTACAAAGCAAATTGAATTAAATGAAATTCAAACACATTCAAACAAAGCTATTTGAATCAAATGACAGTCAAATACATTCTACAAAGCTAATTGAATCAATTGAAAGTCAAACACATTCAAACAAAGCTATTTGAATTAAATGAAAGTCAAATACATTCTACAAAGCTAATTGAATCAAATGAAAGTCAAACACAATCAAACAAAGTTAATTGAATCAAATGAAAGTTAAACACATTCAAACTAATCTATTTGAATTAAATGAAAGTCAAATACATTCTACAAAGCTAATTGAATCAAATGAAAGTCAAACACATTCAAACAAAGTTAATTGAATCAAATGAAAGTCAAACACATTCAAACAAAGTTATTTAATGTAAATCAAAGTGAAATGCATTATAAAAATCTAATTGAATCAAATGAAAGTCAAACACATTCAAATAAACCTATTAGAAGAAAATGAAAGTCAAATACATTCTACAAAGCAAATTGAAACAAATGAAAGTCAAACACAGTCAAACAAAGTTATTTGACTCAAATGAAAGTCAAATACATTCTACAAAGCTAATTGAATCAAATGAAAGTCAAACACATTCAAACAAAGCTAGTTGAATCAAATGAAAGTCAAATACATTCTACAAAGCTAATTGAATCAAATAAAAGTGAAACACATTCAAACAAAGCAATTTGAATCAAATGAGAGTCAAATACATTAAAACAAAGCTAATTAAATAAAAAAAAAGTCAAATACATTCTACAAAGCTAATTGAATCAAATGAATGTCAAATACATTCTACAAAGCGAATTGAATCAAATAAAAGTCAAACACATTCACACAAAGCTAATTGAATCAAATGAAAGTCAAATACATTCAACAAAGCTAATTGAATCAAATGAAAGTCAAACACATTCAAACAAAGCTAATTGAATCAAATAAAAGTGAAATGCATTCTACAAAGCAAATTGAATTAAATGAAATTCAAACACATTCAAACAAAGCTATTTGAATCAAATGACAATCAAATACATTCTACAAAGCTAATTGAATCAATTGAAAGTCAAACACATTCAAACAAAGCTATTTGAATCAAATGAAAGTCAAATACATTCTACAAAGCTAATTGAATCAAATGAAAGTCAAACACATTCAAACAAAGCTAATTGAATCAAATGAAAGTCAAACACATTCAAACAAAGCTACTAGAAGAAAATGAAAGTCAAATACATTCTACAAAGCAAATTGAAACAAAGGAAAGTCAAACACAGTCAAACAAAGTTATTTGACTCAAATGAAAGTCAAATACATTCTACAAAGCTAATTGAATCAAATGAAAGTCAAACACATTCAAACAAAGCTATTTGAATCAAATGAAAGTCAAATACGTTCTACAAAGCTAATTGAATCAAATAAAAGTGAAACACATTCAAACAAAGCTATTTGAATCAAATGAGAGTCAAATACATTCAAACAAAGCAAATTAAATCAAATAAAAGTCAAATACATTCTACAAAGCTAATTGAATCAAATGAAAGTCAAATACATTCTACAACGCGAATTGAATCAAATTAAAGTCAAACACATTCAGACAAAGCTAATTGAATCAAATGAAAGTCAAATACATTCAACAAAGCTAATTGAATCAAATGAAAGTCAAACACATTCAAACAAAGCTAATTGAATGAAATGAAAGTCAAGCACATTCAAACAAAGCTATTTTAATCAAATGAAAGTCAATTACATTCTACAAAGCTAATTGAATCAAATGAAAGTCAAACACATTCAAACAAAGCTATTTGAATCAAATGAAAGTCAAACACATTCAAACAAAGCTATTTGAATCAAATGAGAGTTAAATACATTCAAACAAAGCTAATTAAATCAAATAAAAGTCTAATACATTCTACAAAGCTAATTGAATTAAGTTAAAGTCAAACACATTGAAACAAAGCTAATTAAATCAAATGAAAGTCAAACACATTCAAACAAAGATTTCGAATCAAATGAAAATCAAATACATTCTACAAAGCTAATTGAATTAAATGAAAGTCAAACACATTCAAATAAAGCTATTTGAATCAAAAGAAAGTCAAATACATTCTACAAAGCTAATTGAATCAAATGAAAGTCAAACACATTCAAACAAAGCTAATTGAATCAAATGAAAGTCAAAAACATTCAAACAAAGTTATTTAAAGTAAATCAAAGTGAAATGCATTATACAAAGCTAATTGAATCAAATGAAAGTCAAACACATTCAAACAAAGCTACTAGAAGAAAATGAAAGTCAAATACATTCTACAAGTCAAATTGAAACAAATGAAAGTCAAACACAGTCAAACAAAGTTATTTGACTCAAATGAAAGTCAAAAACATTCTACAAAGCTAATTGAATCAAATGAAAGTCAAACACATTCAAACAAAGCTATTTGAATCAAATGAAAGTCAAATACGTTCTACAAAGCTAATTGAATCAAATAAAAGTGAAACACATTCAAACAAAGCTATTTGAATCAAAGAGAGTCAAATACATTCAAACAAAGCTAATTAAATCAAATAAAAGTCAAATACATTCTACAAAGCTAATTGAATCAAATGAAAGTCAATTACATTCTACAAAGCGAATTGAATCAAATGAAAGTCAAACACATTCAAACTAAGCTAATTAAATCAAATCAAAGTCAAATACATTCAACAAAGCTAATTGAATCAAATGAAAGTCAAACACATTCAAACAAAGCTAATTGAATCAAATAAAAGTCAAGCACATTCAAAGAAAGCTATTTTAATCAAATGACAGTCAAATACATTTTACAAAGCTAATTGAATCAAATGAAAGTCAAACACATTCAAACAAAGCTATTTGAATCAAATGAAAGTCAAACACATTCAAACAAAGCTATTTGAATCAAATGAGAGTCAAATACATTCAAACAAAGCTAATTAAATCAAATAAAAGTCTAATACATTCTGCAAAGCTAATTGAATTAAGTTAAAGTCAAACACATTGAAACAAAGCTAATTAAATCAAATGAAAGTCAAACACATTCAAACAAAGATTTCGAATCAAATGAAAATCAAATACATTCTACAAAGCTAATTGAATTAAATGAAAGTCAAACACATTCAAATAAAGCTATTTGAATCAAATGAAAGTCAAATACATTCTACAAAGCTAATTGAATCAAATGAAAGTCAAACACATTCAAACAAAGCTATTTGAATCTAATGAGAGTCAAATAAATTCAAACAAAGCTAATTAAATCAAATAAAAGTAAAATACATTCTACAAAGCTAATTGAATCAAATGAAAGTCAAACACATTCAAACAAAGCTATTTGAATCAAATGACAGTCAAATACATTCTACAAAGCTAATTGAATCAAATGAAAGTCAAACACATTCAAACAAAGCTATTTGAATCTAATGAGAGTCAAATAAATTCAAACAAAGCTAATTAAATCAAATAAGAGTAAAATACATTCTACAAAGCTAATTGAATCAAATGAAAGTCAAACACATTCAAACAAAGCCTTTTAAATCAAATGAAAGTCAAACACATTCAAAAAAGCTTTTTAATTTAAGTGAAAGTGAAATACATTCAAAAAAAAGCTATATTAATCTAATGAAAGTGAAATGCATTCTACAAATCAAATTGAATTAAATGAAATTCAAACACATTCAAACAAAGCTATTTGAATCAAATGACAGTCAAATACATTCTACAAAGCTAATTCAATCAATTGAAAGTCAAACACATTCAAATAAAGCTATTTGAATCAAATGAAAGTCAAATACATTCAACAAAGCTAATTGAATCAAATGAAAGTCAAACGCATTCAAACAAAGCTAATTGAATCAAATGAAAGTCAAGCACATTCAAACAAAGCTATTTTCATCAAATGAATGTCAAATACATTCTACAAAGCTAATTGAATCAAATGAATGTCAAACACATTCAAACAAAGCTATTTGAATCAAATGAAATTCGAACACATTCAAACAAAGCTATTTGAATCAAATGAGAGTCAAATACATTCAAACAAAGCTAGTTAAATCAAATGAAAGTCAAACACATTCAAAAAAAGCTTTTTAATTTAAATGAAAGTCAAACACATTCAAACAAAGCTATATAAATCAAGTGAAAGTGAAATGCATTCTACAAAGCAAATTGAATTAAATGAAATTCAAACACATTCAAACAAAGCTATTTAAATCAAATGACAGTCAAATATATTCTACAAAGCTAATTGAATCAATCGAAGGTCAAACACATTCAAACAAAGCTATTTGAATTAAATGAAAGTCAAATATATTCTACAAAGCTAATTGAATCAAATAAAAGTCAAACACATTCAAACAAAGCTATTTTAATCAAATGAAAGTCAAATACATTCTACTAAGCTAATTGAATCAAATGAAAGTTAAACACATTCAAACTAATCTATTTTAATTAAATGAAAGTCAAATACATTCTACAAAGCTAATTGAATCAAATGAAAGTCAAACACATTCAAACAAAGCTAATTGAATCAAATGAAAGTCAAACACATTCAAACAAAGTTATTTAAAGTAAATCAAAGTGAAATGCATTATACAAAGCTAATTGAATCAAATGAAAGTCAAACACATTCAAAACAAAGCTACTAGAAGAAAATGAAAGTCAAATACATTCTACAAAGCAAATTGAAACAAAGGAAAGTCAAACACAGTCAAACAAAGTTATTTGACTCAAATGAAAGTCAAATACATTCTACAAAGCTAATTGAATCAAATGAAAGTCAAACACATTCAAACAAAGCTATTTGAATCAAATGAAAGTCAAATACGTTCTACAAGCTAATTGAATCAAATAAAAGTGAAACACATTCAAACAAAGCTATTTGAATCAAATGAGAGTCAAATACATTCAAACAAAGCTAATTAAATCAAATAAAAGTCAAATACAATCTACAAAGCTAATTGAATTAAATGAAAGTCAAATACATTCTACAAAGCGAATTGAATCAAATGAAAGTCAAACACATTCAAACAAAGCTAATTAAATCAAATGGAAGTCAAATACAATCAACAAAGCTAATTGAATCAAATGAAAGTCAAACACATTCAAACAAAGCTAATTGAATCAAATGAAAGTCAAGCACATTCAAACAAAGCTATTGTAATCAAATGAAAGTCAAATACATTCTACAAAGCTAATTGAATCAAATGAAAGTCAAACACATTCAAACAAAGCTATTTGAATCAAATGAAAGTCAAACACATTCAAACAAAGCTAATTAAATCAAATGAAAGTTAAACACATTCAAACTAATTTATTTTAATTAAATGAAAGTCAAATACATTCTACAAAGCTAATTGAATCAAATGAAAGTCAAACACATTCAAACAAAGTTAATTGAATCAAATGAAAGTCAAACACATTCAAACAAAGTTATTTAAAGTAAATCAAAGTGAAATGCATTATACAAAGCTAATTGAATCAAATGAAAGTCAAACACATTCAAACAAAGCTACTAGAAGAAAATGAAAGTCAAATACATTCTACAAAGCAAATTGAAACAAATGAAAGTCAAACACAGTCAAACAAAGTTATTTGACTCAAATGAAAGTCAAATACATTCTACATTAGCTATTTGAATCAAATGAGAGTCAAATTCATTCAAACAAAGCTAATTAAATCAAATAAAAGTCAAATACATTCTACAAAGCTAATTGAATCAAATGAAAGTCAAATACATTCTACAAAGCGAATTGAATCAAATGAAAGTCAAACACATTCAAACAAAGCTAATTGAATCAAATGAAAGTCAAATACATTCAACAAAGCTAATTGAATCAAATGAAAGTCAAACACATTCAAACAAAGCTAATTGAATCAAATGAAAGTCAAGCACATTCAAACAAAGCTATTTTAATCAAATGAAAGTCAAATACATTCTACAAAGCTAATTGAATCAAATGAAAGTCAAACACATTCAAACAAAGCTATTTGAATCAAATGAAAGTCCAACACATTCAAACAAAGCTATTTGAATCAAATGAGTGTCAAATACATTCAAACAAAGCTAATTAATTCAAATAAAAGTCTAATACATTCTACAAAGCTAATTGAATTAAGTTAAAGTCAAACACATTGAAACAAAGCTAATTAAATCAAATGAAAGTCAAACACATTCAAGCAAAGATTTCGAATCAAATGAAAATCAAATACATTCTACAAAGCTAATTGAATTAAATGAAAGTCAAACACATTCAAATAAAGCTATTTGAATCAAATGAAAGTCAAATACATTCTACAAAGCTAATTGAATCAAATGAAAGTCAAACACATTCAAACAAAGCTATTTGAATCAAATGAGAGTCAAATAAATTCAAACAAAGCTAATTAAATCAAATAAAAGTAAAATAAATTCTACAAAGCTAATTGAATCAAATGAAAGTCAAACACATTCAAACAAAGCCTTTTAAATCAAATGAAAGTCAAACACATTCAAAAAAAGCTTTTTAATTTAAATGAAAGTCAAATACATTCAAAAAACGCTATATTAATCAAATGAAAGTGAAATGCATTCTACAAATCAAATTGAATTAAATGAAATTCAAACACATTCAAACAAAGCTATTTGAATCAAATGATAGTCAAATACATTCTATAAAGCTAATTGAATCAATTGAAAGTCAAACACATTCAAATAAAGCTATTTGAATCAAATGAAAGTCAATTACATTCTACAAAGCTAGTAGAATAAAATGAAAGTCAAACACATTCAAACAACACTAATTGAATCAAATGAAAGTCAAACACATTCAAACAAAGCTATTTGAATCAAATGAGAGTCAAATACGTTCTACAAAGCTAATTGTATCAAATGAAAGTCAAACGCAATCAAATAACGCTATTTGAGTCAAATGAAAGTCAAACAAATTCAAACAAAGTTGTTTAAATTAAATGAAAGTGAAATGTATTCTACAAAGCTAATTGAATCAAATGAAAGTTAAACGCATTCAAACAAAGCTATTTGAATCAAATGAAAGTCAAATACATTCTACAAAGCTAATTGAATCAAATGAATGTCAAACACATTCAAACAAAGCTAATTGAATCAAATGATAGTTAAACGCATTCAAACAAAGCTATTTGAATCAAATGAAAGTCAAATACATTCAACAAAGCTAATTGAATCAAATGAAAGTCAAACACATTCAAACAAAGCTAATTGAATCAAATGAAAGTCAAGCACATTCAAACAAAGGTATTTTAATCAAATGAATTTCAAATACATTCTACAAAGCTAATTGAATCAAATGAATGTAAAACACATTCAAACAAAGCTATTTGAATCAAATGAAAGTCAAACACATTCAAACAAAGTTATTTAAAGTAAATCAAAGTGAAATGCATTATACAAAGCTAATTGAATCAAATGTAAGTCAAACACATTCAAACAAAGCTACTAGAAGAAAATGAAAGTCAAATACATTCTACAAAGCAAATTGAAACAAATGAAAGTCAAACACAGTCAAACAAAGTTATTTGACTCAAATGAAAGTCAAATACATTCTATAAAGCTAATTGAATCAAATGAAAGTCAAACACATTCAAACAAAACTATTTGAATCAAATGAAAGTCAAATACGTTCTACAAAGCTAATTGAATCAAATAAAAGTGGAACACATTCAAACAAAGCTATTTGAATCAAATGAGAGTCAAATACATTCAAACAAAGCTAATTAAATCAAATAAAAGTCAAATACATTCTACAAAGCTAATTGAATCAAACGAAAGTCAAATACATTCTACAAAGCGAATTGAATCAAATGAAAGTCAAACACATTCAAACAAAGCTAATTGAATCAAATGAAAGTCAAATACATTCAACAAAGCTAATTGAATCAAATGAAAGTCAAACACATTCAAACAAACCTAATTGAATCAAATGAAAGTCAAGCACATTCAAACAAAGCTATTTTAATCAAATGAAAGTCAAATACATTCTACAAAGCTAATTGAATCAAATGAAAGTCAAACACATTCAAACAAAGCTATTTGAATCAAATGAAAGTCAAACACATTCGAACAAAGCTATTTGAATCAAATGAGAGTCAAATACATTCAAACAAAGCTAATTAAATCAAATAAATGTTTAATATATTCTACAAAGCTATTTGAATTAAGTTAAAGTCAAACACATTGAAACAAAGCTAATTAAATCAAATGAAAGTCAAACACATTCAAACAAAGATTTCGAATCAAATGAAAATCAAATACATTCTACAAAGCTAATTGAATTAAATGAAAGTCACACACATTCAAATAAAGCTATTTGAATCAAATGAAAGTCAAATACATTCTACAAAGCTAATTGAATCAAATGAAAGTCAAACACATTCAAACAAAGCTATTTGAATCAAATGAGAGTCAAATAAATTCAAAGCTAATTAAATCAAATAAAAGTAAAATCATTATACAAAGCTAATTGAATCAAATGAAAGTCAAACACATTCAAACAAAGCCTTTTAAATCAAATGAAAGTCAAACACATTCAAAAAAAGCTTTTTAATTTAAATGAAAGTCAAATACATTCAAAAAAGCTATATTAATCAAATGAAAGTGAAATGCATTCTACAAATCAAATTGAATTAAATGAAATTCAAACACATTTAAACAAAGCTATTTGAATCAAATGACAGTCAAATACATTCTACAAAGCTAATTGAATCAATTGAAAGTCAAACACATTCAAATAAAGCTATTTGAATCAAATGAAAGTCAAATACATTCTACAAAGCTAATTGAATCAAATGAAAGTCAAACACATTCAAACAACGCTATTTGAATCAAATGAAAGTCAAACACATTCAAACAAAGCTATTTTAATTAAATGAATGTCAAATACATTCTACAAAGCTAATTGAATCAAATGAAAGTCAAACACATTCAAACAAAGCTACCAGAAGAAAATGAAAGTCAAATACATTCTACAAAGCTAATTGAATCAAATGAAAGTGAAACATATTCAAACAAAGCTATTTGAATCAAATGAAAGTCAAATACATTCTACAAAGCTAATTGAATCAAATGAAAGTCAAACACATTCAAACAAAGCTATTTGAATCAAATGAAAGTCAAATACGTTCTACAAAGCTAATTGTATCAAATGAAAGTCAAACGCAATCAAATAACGCTATTTGAGTCAAATGAAAGTCAAACACATTTAAACAAAGTTGTTTAAATTAAATGAAAGTGAAATGTATTCTACAAAGCTAATTGAATCAAATGATAGTTAAACGCATTCAAACAAAGCTATTTGAATCAAATGAAAGTCAAATACATTCAACAAAGCTAATTGAATCAAATGAAAGTCAAACACATTCAAACAAAGCTAATTGAATCAAATGAAAGTCAAGCACATTCAAACAAAGCTATTTGAATCAAATGAAAGTCGAACACATTCAAACAACGCTATTTGAATCAAATGAGAGTCAAATACATTCAAACAAAGCTAATTAAATCAAATAAAAGTAAAATACATTCTACAAAGCTAATTGAATCAAATGAAAGTCAAACACATTCAAACAAAGCCTTTTAAATCAAATGAAAGTGAAACACATTCAAAAAAAAGCTTTTTAATTTAAATGAAAGTCAAATACACTCAAAAAAATCTATATTAATCAAATGAAAGTGAAATGCATTCTACAAATCAAATTGAATTAAATGAAATTCAAACACATTCAAACAAAGCTATTTGAATCAAATGACAGTCAAATACATTCTACAAAGCTAATTGAATCAATTGAAAGTCAAAAACATTCAAATAAAGCTATTTGAATCAAATGAAAGTCAAATACATTCTACAAAGCTAATTGAATCAAATGAAAGTCAAACACATTCAAACAACGCTAATTGAATCAAATGAAAGTCAAACACATTCAAACAAAGCTATTTGAATCAAATGAAAGTCAAACACATTCAAACAAAGCTATTTGAATCAAATGAGAGTCAAATACATTCAAACAAAGCTAATTAAATCAAATAAAAGTCTAATACATTCTACAAAGCTAATTGAATTAAGTTAAAGTCAAACACATTGAAAACAAAGCTAATTAAATCAAATGAAAGTCAAACACATTCAAACAAAGATTTCGAATCAAATGAAAATCAAATACATTCTACAAAGCTAATTGAATTAAATGCAAGTCAAACACATTTAAATAAAGCTATTTGAATCAAATGAAAGTCAAATACATTCTACAAAGCTAATTGAATCAAATGAAAGTTAAACACATTCAAACAAAGCTATTTGAATCAAATGAGAGTCAAATAAATTCAAACAAAGCTAATTAAATCAAATAAAAGTAAAATACATTCTACAAAGCTAATTGAATCAAATGAAAGTCAAACACATTCAAACAAAGCCTTTTAAATCAAATGAAAGTCAAAAACATTCAAAAAAAGCTTTTTAATTGAAATGAAAGTCAAATACATTCAAAAAAAGCTATATTAATCAAATGAAAGTGAAATGCATTCTACAAATCAAATTGAATTAAATGAAATTCAAACACATTCAAACAA
Source organism: Chenopodium quinoa (assembly GCF_001683475.1). NCBI lineage: Eukaryota > Viridiplantae > Streptophyta > Magnoliopsida > Caryophyllales > Amaranthaceae > Chenopodium > Chenopodium quinoa. The sequence goes on from NW_018745479.1 coordinate 41,885, forward strand.
AGCTATTTGAATCAAATGACAGTCAAATACATTCTACAAAGCTAATTAAATCAATTGAAAGTCAAACACATTCAAATAAAGCTATTTGAATCAAATGAAAGTTAAACGCATTCAAACAAAGCTATTTGAATCAAATGAGAGTCAAATACAATCTACAAAGCTATTTGAATCAAATGAAAGTCAAACACATTCAAACAAAGCTAATTGAATCAAATGAAAGTCAAGCACATTCAAACAAAGCTATTTAAATCAAATGAAAGTCAAATACATTCTACAAAGCTAATTGAATCAAATGAAAGTCAAACACTTTCAAACAAAGCTATTTGAATCAAATGAAAGTCAAACACATTCGAACAAAGCTATTTGAATCAAATGAGAGTCAAATACATTCAAACAAAGCTAATTAAATCAAATAAAAGTTAATACATTCTACAAAGCTATTTGAATTAAGTTAAAGTCAAACACATTGAAACAAAGCTAATTAAATCAAATGAAAGTCAAACACATTCAAACAAAGATTTCGAATCAAATGAAAATCAAATACATTCTACAAAGCTAATTGAATTAAATGAAAGTCACACACATTCAAATAAAGCTATTTGAATCAAATGAAAGTCAAATACATTCTACAAAGCTAATTGAATCAAATGAAAGTCAAACACATTCAAACAAAGCTATTTGAATCAAATGAGAGTCAAATAAATTCAAACAAAGCTAATTAAATCAAATAAAAGTAAAATCATTATACAAAGCTAATTGAATCAAATGAAAGTCAAACATATTCAAACAAAGCCTTTTAAATCAAATGAAAGTCAAACACATTCAAAAAAAGCTTTTTAATTTAAATGAAAGTAAAATACATTCAAAAAAAGCTATATTAATCAAATGAAAGTGAAATGCATTCTACAAATCAAATTGAATTAAATGAAAGTCAAACACATTCAAACAAAGCTACTAGAAGAAAATGAAAGTCAAATACATTCTACAAAGCTAATTGAATCAATTGAAAGTGAAACATATTCAAACAAAGCTATTTGAATCAAATGAAAGTCAAATACATTCTACAAAGCTAATTGAATCAAATGAAAGTCAAACACATTCAAACAAAGCTATTTGAATCAAATGAAAGTCAAATACGTTCTACAAAGCTAATTGTATCAAATGAAAGTCAAACGCAATCAAATAACGCTATTTGAGTCAAATGAAAGTCAAACACATTTAAACAAAGTTGTTTAAATTAAATGAAAGTGAAATGTATTCTACAAAGCTAATTGAATCAAATGATAGTTAAACGCATTCAAACAAAGCTATTTGAATCAAATGAAAGTCAAATACATTCAACAAAGCTAATTGAATCAAATGAAAGTCAAACACATTCAAACAAAGCTAATTGAATCAAATGAAAGTCAAGCACATTCAAACAAAGCTATTTTAATCAAATGAATTTCAAATACATTCTACAAAGCTAATTGAATCCAATGAATGTAAAACACATTCAAACAAAGCTATTTGAATCAAATGAAAGTCGAACACATTCAAACAACGCTATTTGAATCAAATGAGAGTCAAATACATTCAAACAAAGCTAATTAAATCAAATAAAAGTAAAATACATTCTACAAAGCTAATTGAATCAAATGAAAGTCAAACACATTCAAACAAAGCCTTTTAAATCAAATGAAAGTCAAACACATTCAAAAAAAGCTTTTTAATTTAAATGAAAGTCAAATACACTCAAAAAAAGCTATATTAATCAAATGAAAGTGAAATGCATTCTACAAATCAAATTGAATTAAATGAAATTCAAACACATTCAAACAAAGCTATTTGAATCAAATGACAGTCAAATACATTCTACAAAGCTAATTGAATCAATTGAAAGTCAAAAACATTCAAATAAAGCTATTTGAATCAAATGAAAGTCAAATACATTCTACAAAGCTAATTGAATCAAATGAAAGTCAAACACATTCAAACAAAGCTATTTGAATCAAATGAAAGTCAAACACATTCAAACAAAGCTATTTGAATCAAATGAAAGTCAAACACATTCAAACAAAGCTATTTGAATCAAATGAGAGTCAAATACATTCAAACAAAGCTAATTAAATCAAATAAAAGTCTAATACATTCTACAAAGCTAATTGAACTAAGTAAAGTCAAACACATTGAAACAAAGCTAATTAAATCAAATGAAAGTCAAAAACATTCAAATAAAGCTTTTTAATTTAAATGAAAGTCAAATACATTCAAAAAAAGCTATATTAATCAAATGAAAGTGAAATGCATTCTACAAATCAAATTGAATTAAATGAAATTCAAACACATTCAAACAAAGCTATTTGAATAAATGAAAGTCAAATACATTCTACAAAGCTAATTGAATCAATTGAAAGTCAAACACATTCAAATAAAGCTATTTGAATCAAATGAAAGTCAAATACATTCTACAAAGCTAATTGAATCAAATGAAAGTCAAACACATTCAAACAAAGCTAATTGAATCAAATGAAAGCAAACACATTCAAACAAAGCTATTTTAATAATAAATGAATGTCAAAATACATTCAAACAAAGCTAATTGAATTCAAATGAAAAGTGTCAAACACATGTCAAACAAAGCTAATTGAATCAAATGAAGTCAAAACATTCAAACAAAGCAATTGAATCAAAAAAAAAAAAAAAAAAAAAAAAAAAACATTCAAAAAAGCATAATTTAGAATCAAATGAAAAGTCAAATCACATTCAAACAAAGCTATTTGAATCAAATGAAAGTCAAATACATTCAACAAAGCTATTGAATCAAATGAAAGTCAAACACATTCAAACAAAGCTAATTGAATCAAATGAAAGTCAAAACACATTCAAACAAAAAAAGCTAATTTGAATCAAATGAAAGTCAAACATAACATTCTTAACAAAGCTAATTGAATCAAATGAAAGTCAAACACATTCAAACAAAGCTATTTGAATCAAATGAAAAGTCAAATACATTCTACAAAGCTAATTGAATCAAATGAAAGTCAAACACATTCAAACAAAGCTATTTGAATCAAATGAAAGTCAAACAATTCAAACAAAGTTTTTTAATTAAAATGAAAAAAATGAAAGTATTCTACAAAGCTAATTGAATCAAAAAAAAAAATGAAAGTCAAACACATCAAACAAAGCTATTTGAATCAAATGAAAGTCAAATACATTCTACAAAGCTAATTGAATCAAATGAAAGTCAAACACATTCAAACAAAGCTATTTGAATCAAATGAAAGTCAAATACATTCTACAAAGCTAATTGAATCAAATGAAAGTCAAACACATTCAAACAAAGCTATTTGAATCAAATGAGAAGTCAAATAAATTCAAACAAAGCTAATTAAATCAAATAAAAGTGAAAATAGATTCTACAAAGCTAATTGAATCAAATGAAAGTTAAACACAGTCAAACAAAGCTATTTGAATCAAATGAAAGTCAAATACATTCAAAAAAAGCTATTTAATCAAATGAAAGTCAAATACATTCAACAAAGCTAATTGAATCAAATGAAAGTCAAACACATTCAAACAAAGCTATTTGAATCAAATGAAAGTCAAATACATTCTAACAAAGCTAATTGAATCAAATGAAAGTCAAACACATTCAAATAAAGCTATTTGAATCAAATGAAAGTCAAATACATTCTACAAAGCTAATTGAATCAAATGAAAGTCAACACATTCAACAAAGCTAATTTGAATCAAATGAAAGTCAAACACATTCAAACAAAGCTATTTTAATTAAATGAATGTCAAATACATTCTACAAAGCTAATTGAATCAAATGAAAGTTAAACACATTCAAACAAAGCTATTTGAATCAAATGAAAGTCAAAACATTCACAAAGCTAATTGAAAAAATGAAAGTCAAACACATTCAAACAAAGCTAATTGAACAAATGAAAGTCAAACACAGTTTCAATCAAACATTAAGTTATTAAATGAAATCAAAGTGAAATGATCAGAAATAAATATCACAAAAGCTAATTGAATCAAATGAAAAGTCAAACACATTCAAACAAAGCTATTTGAATCAAATGAAAGTCAAAACATTCAACAAAGCTAATTAAATCAAATAAAAGTCAAAATACACATTCAAACAAAGCTAATTTGAATCCAAATGAAGTCAAAATTCAAAAAAGCTAATTAAAATCAAAAGTCAAAGCATATTATCAAAAGTGAATGATTTGAATTAAATGAAATTCAAACACATTCAAAACAAAGCTATTTGAATCAAATGACAGTCAAATACATTCTACAAAGCTAATTGAATCAATTGAAAGTCAAACACATTCAAATAAAGCTATTTGAATCAAATGAAAGTCAAATACATTCTACAAAGCTAATTGAATCAAATGAAAGTCAAACACATTCAAAACAACGCTAATTTGAATCAAATGAAAGTTAAACACATTCAAACAAAGCTTTTTAATTAAATGAATGTCAAATACATTCTACAAAGCTAATTGAATCAAATGAAAGTTAAAACACATTCAAACAAAGCTATTTGAATCAAATGAAAGTCAAATACATTCACACAAAGCTAATTGAAACAAAATGAAAGTCAAACACATCAAAAAGTTTTTGATCAAATGAAGTAAAATAATTTACAAAGCTAATTGAATCAAATGAAAGTCAAACACATTCAAAACAAAGCTATTTGAAATCAAATGAAAGTCAAATACATTCATACAAAGCTAAATTGAATTAAATGAAAGTCAAACACATTCAAACAAAGCTATATTGAATCCAATGAAAGTCAAATGAATTCTACAAAGCAATTGAATCAAATGAAATTCAAACACATTCAAACAAAGCTATTTGAATCAAATGAAAGTCAAATACATTCTAACAAAGCTAATTGAATCAATTGAAAGTCAAACACATTCAAATAAAGCTATTTGAATCAAATGAAAGTCAAATACATTCTATAACAAAAGCTAATTGAATCAAAATGAAAGTCAAACAATTCAAACAAAGCTAATTGAATCAAATGAAAGTCAAACACATTCAAACAAAGCTATTTTAATTAAATGAATGTCAAATACATTCTACAAAGCTAATTGAATCAAATGAAAGTTAAACACATTCAAACAAAAGCTAATTTGAATCAAATGAAAAGTCAAACACAATTAACAAAAAGTTAATTTACAAGTAAATCAAAGTGAATGCCATTATACAAAGCTATTTGAATCAAAATGAAAGTCAAATACATTCAAACAAAGCTAATTAAATCAAATGAAAGTCAAACACATTAAAAAAAAGCTTTTAATTTAAATGAAAGTCAAACACATTCAAACAAAGCTATATTAATCAAATGAAAGTGAAATGCATTCTACAAAGCAAATTGAATTAAATGAAATTCAAACACATTCAAACAAAGCTATTTAAATCAAATGACAGTCAAATACATTCTACAAAGCTAATTGAATCAATTGAAAGTCAAACACATTCAAACAAAGCTATTTGAATCAAATGAAAGTCAAATACATTCTACAAAGCTAATTGAATCAAATGAAAGTCAAACACATTCAAACAACGCTAATTGAATCAAATGAAAGTTAAACACATTCAAACAAAGCTATTTTAATTAAATGAATGTCAAATACATTCTACAAAGCTAATTGAATCAAATGAAAGTTCAAACACATTCAAACAAAGCTAATTGAATCAAATGAAAGTCAAACACATTCAAACAAAGTTATTTAAAGTAAATCAAAGTGAAATGCATTATACAAAGCTAATTGAATCAAATGAAAGTCAAACACATTCAAACAAAGCCTTTTAAATCAAATGAAAGTCAAACACATTCAAAAAAGCTTTTAATTAAATGAAAGTCAAATACATTCAAAAAAGCTATATTAATCAAATGAAAGTAAACCATTCTACAAAGCAATTGAATCAAATGAAATTCAAACACATTCAAACAAAGCTATTTGAATCAAATGAAAGTCAAATACATTCTACAAAGCTAATTGAATCAATTGAAAGTCAAACACATTCAAATAAAGCTATTTGAATCAAATGAAAGTCAAAATACATTCTAACAAAAGCTAATTGAATCAAATGAAAGTCAAACACATTCAAACAAAGCTATTTGAATCAAATGAAAGTCAAATACATTCAAACAAAGCTATTAATTAAATGAATGTCAAATACATTCTACAAAGCTAATTGAATCAAATGAAAGTTAAACACATTCAAAAAAGCTAATTGAATCAAATGAAAGTCAAACACATTCAAACAAAGTTATTTAAAGTAAATCAAAGTGAAATGCATTATACAAAGCTAATTGAATCAAATAAAGTCAAACACATTCAAACAAAGCCCCTTTTAAATCAAATGAAAGTCAAACACATTCAAAAAAAGCTTTTTAATTTAAATGAAAGTCAAATACATTCAAAAAAGCTATATTAATCAAATGAAAGTGAAACGCATTCTACAAATCAAATTGAATTAAATGAAATTCAAACACATTCAAACAAAGCTATTTGAATCAAATGATGTCAAATACATTCTACAAAAGCTAATTGAATCAATTGAAAGTCAAACACATTCAAATAAAGCTATTTGAATCAAATGAAAGTCAAATACATTCTACAAAGCTAATTGAATCGAATGAAAGTCAAACACATTCAAACAACGCTAATTGAATCAAATGAAAGTCAAACACATTCAAACAAAGCTATTTTAATTAAATGAATGTCAAATACATTCTACAAAGCTAATTGAATCAAATGAAAGTCAAACACATTCAAACAAAGCTATTTGAAATCAAATGAAAGTCAAATACATTAAAAGCTAATTGAATCAAATGAAAAGTCAAACACATTCAAACAAAGGAATTTGAATCAAATGAAAGTCAAACACATTCAAACAAAGCTATTTTAATTAAATGAATGTTAAATACATTCTACAAAGCTAATTGAATCAAATGAAAGTCAAACACATTCAAACAAAGCTATTTGAATCAAATGAGAGTCAAATAAATTTAAACAAAGCTAATTAAATCAAATAAAAAGTAAAATACATTCTACAAAGCTAATTGAATCAAATGAAAGTCAAACACATTCAAACAAAGCCTTTTAAATCAAATGAAAGTCAAACACATTCAAAAAAAAGCTTTTTAATTTAAATGAAAGTCAAATACATTCAATAAAAGCTATATTAATCAAATGAAAGTGAAATGCATTCTACAAATCAAATTGAATTAAATGAAATTCAAACACATTAAACAAAGCTATTTAAATCAAATGACAGTCAAATACATTCTACAAAGCTAATTGAATCAATTGAAAGTCAAACACATTCAAATAAAGCTATTTGAATCAAATGAAAGTCAAATACATTCTACAAAGCTAATTGAATCAAATGAAAGTCAAACACATTCAAACAACGCTAATTGAATCAAATGAAAGTTAAACACATTCAAACAAAGCTATTTTAATTAAATGAATGTCAAATACATTCTACAAAGCTAATTGAATCAAATGAAAGTTAACACATTCAAACAAAGCTAATTGAATCAAATGAAAGTCAAACACATTCAAACAAAGTTATTTAAAGTAAATAAAGTGAAATGCATTATACAAAGCTAATTGAATCAAATTAAAGTCAAACACATTCAAACAAAGCCTTTTAAATCAAATGAAAGTCAAACACATTCAAAAAAGCTTTTTAATTTAAATGAAAGTCAAATACATTCAAAAAAGCTATATTAATCAAATGAAAGTGAAACGCATTCTACAAATCAAATTGAATTAATGAAATTCAAACACATTCAAACAAAGCTATTTGAATCAAAATGACAGTCAAATACATTCTACAAAGCTAATTGAATCAATTGAAAGTCAAACACATTCAAATAAAGCTATTTGAATCAAATGAAAGTCAAATACATTCTACAAAGCTAATTGAATCGAATGAAAGTCAAACACATTCAAACAACGCTAATTGAATCAAATGAAAGTCAAACACATTCAAACAAAGCTATTTTAATTAAATGAATGTCAAATACATTCTACAAAGCTAATTGAATCAAATGAAAGTCAAACATTCAAACAAACTATTTAAGTAAATGAATGTCAAATACATTCTACAAAGCTAATTGAATCAAATGAAAGTCAAACACATTCAAACAAAGCTATTTGAATCAAATGAGAGTCAAATAATTCAAACAAAGCTAATAATCAATAAAAGTAAAATACATTCTACAAAGCTAATTGAATCAAATGAAAGTCAAACACATTCAACAAAGCCTTTTAAATCAAATGAAAGTCAAACACATTCAAAAAAAGCTTTTTAATTTAAATGAAAGTCAAATACATTAAAAAAGCTATATTAATAAAATGAAAGTGAAATGCATTCTACAAATCAAATTGAATTAAATGAAATTCAAACACATTCAAACAAAGCTATTTGAATCAAATGACTGTCAAATACATTCTACAAAGCTAATTGAATCAATTGAAAGTCAAACACATTCAAATAAAGCTATTTGAATCAAATGAAAGTCAAATACATTCTACAAAGCTAATTGAATCAAATGAAAGTCAACACATTCAAACAACGCTAATTGAATCAAATGAAAGTCAAACACATTCAAACAAAGCTATTTTAATTAAATGAATGTTAAATACATTCTACAAAGCTAATTGAATCAAATGAAAGTCAAACACATTCAAACAAGCTATTTGAATCAAATGAAAGTTAAACACATTCAAACAAAGTTATTTAAAGTAAATCAAAGTGAAATGCATTATACAAAGCTAATTGAATCAAATTAAAGTCAAACACATTCAAACAAAGCTTTTAAATCAAATGAAAGTCAAACACATTCAAAAAAAGCTTTTAATTTAAATGAAAGTCAAATACATTCAAAAAAAGCTATATTAATCAAATGAAAGTGAAATGCATTCTACAAATCAAATTGAATTAAATGAAATTCAAACACATTCAAACAAAGCTATTTGAATCAAATGACAGTCAAATACATTCTACAACAAGCTAATTGAATCAATTGAAAGTCAAACACATTCAAATAAAGCTATTTGAATCAAATGAAAGTCAAATACATTCTATAAAGCTATTGAATCAAATGAAAGTCAAACACATTCAAACAACGCTAATTGAATCAAATGAAAGTCAAACACATTCAAACAAAGCTATTTTAATTAAATGAATGTTAAATACATTCTACAAAGTAATTGAATCAAATGAAAGTTAAACACATTCAAACAAAGCTAATTGAATCAAATGAAAGTCAAAACACATTCAAAACAAAGTTATTTAAATAAATCAAAGTGAAATGCATTATACAAAGCTAATTGAATCAAATGAAAGTCAAACACATTCAAACAAAGCTTTTAAATCAAATGAAAGTCAAACACATTCAAAAAAGCTTTTTAATTTAAATGAAAGTCAAATACATTCAAAAAAGCTATATTAATCAAATGAAAGTGAAATGCATTCTACAAATCAAATTGAATTAAATGAAATTCAAACACATTTAAACAAAGCTATTTAATCAAATGACAGTCAAATACATTCTACAAAGCTAATTGAATCAATTGAAAGTCAAACACATTCAAATAAAGCTATTTGAATCAAATGAAAGTCAAATACATTCTACAAAGCTAATGAATCAAATGAAAGTCAAACACATTCAAACAACGCTAATTGAATCAAATGAAAGTTAAACACATTCAAACAAAGCTATTTTAATTAAATGAATGTCAAATACATTCTACAAAGCTAATTGAATCAATGAAAGTTAAACACATTCAAACAAAGCTAATTGAATCAAATGAAAGTCAAACACATTCAAACAAAGTTATTTAAAGTAAATCAAAGTGAAATGCATTATACAAAGCTAATTGAATCAAATTAAAGTCAAACACATTCAAACAAAGCCCCTTTTAAATCAAATGAAAGTCAAACACATTCAAAAAAAAGCTTTTTAATTTAAATGAAAGTCAAATACATTCAAAAAAAGCTATATTAATCAAATGAAAGTGAAACGCATTCTACAAATCAAATTGAATTAAATGAAATTCAAACACATTCAAACAAAGCTATTTGAATCAAATGACAGTCAAATACATTCTACAAAGCTAATTGAATCAATTGAAAGTCAAACACATTCAAATAAAGCTATTTGAATCAAATGAAAGTCAAATACATTCTACAAAGCTAATTGAATCGAATGAAAGTCAACACATTCAAACAACGCTAATTGAATCAAATGAAAGTCAAACACATTCAAACAAAGCTATTTTAATTAAATGAATGTCAAATACATTCTACAAAGCTAATTGAATCAAATGAAAGTCAAACACATTCAAACAAAGCTATTTGAATCAAATGAGAGTCAAATAAATTCAAACAAAGCTAATTAAATAAATAAAAGTAAAATACATTCTACAAAGCTAATTGAATCAAATGAAAGTCAAACACATTCAAACAAAGCCTTTTTAAATCAAATGAAAGTCAAACACATTCAAAAAAAGCTTTTTAATTTAAATGAAAGTCAAATACATTAAAAAAAAGCTATATTAATCAAATGAAAGTGAAATGCATTCTACAAATCAAATTGAATTAAATGAAATTCAAACACATTCAAACAAAGCTATTTGAATCAAATGACAGTCAAATACATTCTACAAAGCTAATTGAATCAATTGAAAGTCAAAACACATTCAAATAAAGCTATTTGAATCAAATGAAAGTCAAATACATTCTACAAAGCTAATTGAATCAAATGAAAGTCAAACACATTCAAACAACGCTAATTGAATCAAATGAAAGTCAAACACATTCAACAAAGCTATTTTAATTAAATGAATGTTAAATACATTCTACAAAGCTAATTGAATCAAATGAAAGTCAAACACATTCAAACAAAGCTATTTGAATCAAATGAGAGTCAAATAAATTCAAACAAAGCTAATTAAATCAAATAAAAGTAAAATACATTCTACAAAGCTAATTGAATCAAATGAAAGTCAAACACATTCAAACAAAGCCTTTTTAAATCAAATGAAAGTCAAACACATTCAAAAAAAGCTTTTAATTTAAATGAAAGTCAAATACATTCAATAAAAGCTATATTAATCAAATGAAAGTGAAATGCATTCTACAAATCAAATTGAATTAAATGAAATTCAAACACATTCAAACAAAGCTATTTGAATCAAAATGACAGTCAAATACATTCTACAAAGCTAATTGAATCAATTGAAAGTCAAACACATTCAAATAAAGCTATTTGAATCAAATGAAAGTCAAATACATTCTACAAAGCTAATTGAATCAAATGAAAATCAAAACACATCAAACAACGCTAATTGAATCAAATGAAAGTTAAACACATTCAAACAAAGCTATTTTAATTAAAATGAATGTCAAATACATTCTACAAAGCTAATTGAATCAAATGAAGTTAAACACATTCAAAACAAAGCTAATTGAATCAAATGAAAGTCAAACACATTCAAACAAAGTTATTAAAGTAAATCAAAGTGAAATGCATTATACAAAGCTAATTGAATCAAATGAAAGTCAAAACACTTCAAACAAAGCCTTTTAAATCAAATGAAAGTCAAACACATTCAAAAAAAGCTTTTTAATTTAAATGAAAGTCAAATACATTCAAAAAAAGCTATATTTAATCAAATGAAGTGAAATGCATTCTACAAATCAAATTGAATTAAATGAAAATTCAAACACATTTCAAACAAAGCTATTTGAATCAAAATGACAGTCAAATACATTCTACAAGCTAATTGAATCAATTGAAAGTCAAACACATTCAAATAAAGCTATTTGAATCAAATGAAAGTCAAATACATTCTACAAAGCTAATTGAATCAAATGAAAGTCAAACACATTCAAACAAGCTAATTGAATCAAATGAAAGTCAAACACATTCAAACAAAGCTATTTAATTAAATGAATGTTAAATCATTCTACAAAGCTAATTGAATCAAATGAAAGTCAAACACATTCAAACAAAGCTATTTGAATCAAATGAAAGTCAAACACATTAAACAAAGTTATTTAAAGTAAATCAAAGTGAAATGCATTATACAAAGCTAATTGAATCAAATGAAAGTCAAACACATTCAAACAAAGCCTTTAAATCAAATGAAAGTCAAACACATTCAAAAAAAGCTTTTTAATTTAAATGAAAGTCAAATACATTCAAAAAAAGCTATATTAATCAAATGAAAGTGAAATGCATTCTACAAATCAATTGAATTAAATGAAATTCAAACACATTCAAACAAAGCTATTTGAATCAAATGACAGTCAAATACATTCTACAAAGCTAATTGAATCAATTGAAAGTCAAACACATTCAAATAAAGCTATTTGAATCAAATGAAAGTCAAATACATTCTACAAAGCTAATTGAATCAAATGAAAGTCAAACACATTCAAACAACGCTAATTGAATCAAATGAAAGTCAAACACATTCAAACAAAGCTATTTTAATTAAATGAATGTCAAATACATTCTACAAAGCTAATTGAATCAAATGAAAGTCAAACACATTCAAACAAAGCTATTTGAATCAAATGAGAGTCAAATAAATTCAAACAAAGCTAATTAAATCAAATAAAAGTAAAATACATTTACAAAGCTAATTGAATCAAATGAAAGTCAAACACATTCAAACAAAGCCTTTTAAATCAAATGAAAGTCAAACACATTCAAAAAAAGCTTTTTAATTTAAATGAAAGTCAAATACATTAAAAAAAGCTATATTAATCAAATGAAAGTGAAATGCATTCTACAAATCAAATTGAATTAAATGAAATTCAAACACATTCAAACAAAGCTATTTGAATCAAATGACAGTCAAATACATTCTACAAAGCTAATTGAATCAATTGAAAGTCAAACACATTCAAATAAAGCTATTTGAATCAAATGAAAGTCAAATACATTCTACAAAGCTAATTGAATCAAATGAAAGTCAAACACATTCAAACAACGCTAATTGAATCAAATGAAAGTTAAACACATTCAAACAAAGCTATTTTAATTAAATGAATGTCAAATACATTCTACAAAGCTAATTGAATCAAATGAAAGTCAAACACATTCAAACAAAGCTAATTGAATCAAATGAAAGTCAAAACATTCAAACAAAGTTATTTAAAGTAAATCAAAGTGAAATGCATTATACAAAGCTAATTGAATCAAATTAAAGTCAAACACATTCAAACAAAGCCTTTTAAATCAAATGAAAGTCAAACACATTCAAAAAAAGCTTTTTAATTTAAATGAAAGTCAAATACATTCAAAAAAAGCTATATTAATCAAATGAAAGTGAAATGCATTCTACAAATCAAATTGAATTAAATGAAATTCAAACACATTCAAACAAAGCTATTTGAATCAAATGACAGTCAAATACATTCTACAAAGCTAATTGAATCAATTGAAAGTCAAACACATTCAAATAAAGCTATTTGAATCAAATGAAAGTCAAATACATTCTAAAAAAGCTAATTGAATCAAATGAAAGTCAAACACATTCAAACAACGCTAATTGAATCAAATGAAAGTTAAACACATTCAAACAAAGCTATTTTAATTAAATGAATGTCAAATACATTCTACAAAAGCTAATTGAATCAAATGAAAGTTAAACACATTCAAACAAAGCTAATTGAATCAAATGAGAAGTCAAACACATTCAAACAAAGCTATTTAAAGTCAAAATAAAAGTGAAAATGCATTATACAAAGCTAATTGAATCAAATGAAAGTCAAACACATTCAAACAAGCCTTTTAAATCAAATGAAAGTCAAACACATTCAAAAAAAGCTTTTTAATTTAAATGAAAGTCAAATACATTCAAAAAAAGCTATATTAATCAAATGAAAGTGAAATGCATTCTACAAATCAAATTGAATTAAATGAAATTCAAACACATTCAAACAAAGCTATTTGAATCAAAATGACAGTCAAATACATTCTACAAAGCTAATTGAATCAATTGAAAGTCAAACACATTCAAATAAAGCTATTTGAATCAAATGAAAGTCAAATACATTCTACAAAGCTAATTGAATCAAATGAAAGTCAAACACATTCAAACAACGCTAATTGAATCAAATGAAAGTCAAACACATTCAAACAAAGCTATTTTAATTAAATGAATGTCAAATACATTCTACAAAGCTAATTGAATCAAATGAAAGTCAAACACATTCAAACAAAGCTATTTGAATCAAATGAAGTCAAATAAATTCAAACAAAGTAATTTAAAGTCAAATAAAAGTGAAATACATTCTACAAAGCTAATTGAATCAAATGAAAGTCAAACACATTCAAACAAAGCCTTTTAAATCAAATGAAAGTCAAACACATTCAAAAAAAGCTTTTTAATTTAAATGAAAGTCAAATACATTCAAAAAAAGCTATATTAATCAAATGAAAGTGAAATGCATTCTACAAATCAAATTGAATTAAATGAAATTCAAACACATTCAAACAAAGCTATTTGAATCAAATGACAGTCAAATACATTCTACAAAGCTAATTGAATCAATTGAAAGTCAAACACATTCAAATAAAGCTATTTGAATCAAATGAAAGTCAAATACATTCTACAAAGCTAATTGAATCAAATGAAAGTCAAACACATTCAAACAACGCTAATTGAATCAAATGAAAGTTAAACACATTCAAACAAAGCTATTTTAATTAAATGAATGTCAAATACATTCTACAAAGCTAATTGAATCAAATGAAAGTTAAACACATTCAAACAAAGCTAATTGAATCAAATGAAAGTCAAACACATTCAAACAAAGTTATTTAAAGTAAATCAAAGTGAAATGCATTATACAAAGCTAATTGAATCAAATGAAAGTCAAACACATTCAAACAAAGCCTTTTAAATCAAATGAAAGTCAAACACATTCAAAAAAAGCTTTTTAATTTAAATGAAAGTCAAATACATTCAAAAAAAGCTATATTAATCAAATGAAAGTGAAATGCATTCTACAAATCAAATTGAATTAAATGAAATTCAAACACATTCAAACAAAGCTATTTGAATCAAATGACAGTCAAATACATTCTACAAAGCTAATTGAATCAATTGAAAGTCAAACACATTCAAATAAAGCTATTTGAATCAAATGAAAGTCAAATACATTCTATAAAGCTAATTGAATCAAATGAAAGTCAAACACATTCAAACAACGCTAATTGAATCAAATGAAAGTTAAACACATTCAAACAAAGCTATTTTAATTAAATGAATGTCAAATACATTCTACAAAGCTAATTGAATCAAATGAAAGTTAAACACATTCAAACAAAGCTAATTGAATCAAATGAAAGTCAAACACATTCAAACAAAGTTATTTAAAGTAAATCAAAGTGAAATGCATTATACAAAGCTAATTGAATCAAATGAAAGTCAAACACATTCAAACAAAGCCTTTTAAATCAAATGAAAGTCAAACACATTCAAAAAAAAGCTTTTTAATTTAAATGAAAGTCAAATACATTCAAAAAAAGCTATATTAATCAAATGAAAGTGAAATGCATTCTACAAATCAAATTGAATTAAATGAAATTCAAACACATTCAAACAAAGCTATTTGAATCAAATGACAGTCAAATACATTCTACAAAGCTAATTGAATCAATTGAAAGTCAAACACATTCAAATAAAGCTATTTGAATCAAATGAAAGTCAAATACATTCTACAAAGCTAATTGAATCAAATGAAAGTCAAACACATTCAAACAACGCTAATTGAATCAAATGAAAGTCAAACACATTCAAACAAAGCTATTTTAATTAAATGAATGTCAAATACATTCTACAAAGCTAATTGAATCAAATGAAAGTCAAACACATTCAAACAAAGCTATTTGAATCAAATGAGAGTCAAATAAATTCAAACAAAGCTAATTAAATCAAATAAAAGTAAAATACATTCTACAAAGCTAATTGAATCAAATGAAAGTCAAACACATTCAAACAAAGCCTTTTAAATCAAATGAAAGTCAAACACATTCAAAAAAAGCTTTTTAATTTAAATGAAAGTCAAATACATTAAAAAAAAGCTATATTAATCAAATGAAAGTGAAATGCATTCTACAAATCAAATTGAATTAAATGAAATTCAAACACATTCAAACAAAGCTATTTGAATCAAATGACAGTCAAATACATTCTACAAAGCTAATTGAATCAATTGAAAGTCAAACACATTCAAATAAAGCTATTTGAATCAAATGAAAGTCAAATACATTCTACAAAGCTAATTGAATCAAATGAAAGTCAAACACATTCAAACAACGCTAATTGAATCAAATGAAAGTCAAAACACATTCAAACAAAGCTATTTTAATTAAATGAATGTCAAATACATTCTACAAAGCTAATTGAATCAAATGAAAGTCAAACACATTCAAACAAAGCTATTTGAATCAAATGAGAGTCAAATAAATTAAACAAAGCTAATTAAATCAAATAAAAGTAAAATACATTCTACAAAGCTAATTGAATCAAATGAAAGTCAAACACATTCAAACAAAGCCTTTTAAATCAAATGAAAGTCAAACACATTCAAAAAAAGCTTTTTAATTTAAATGAAAGTCAAATACATTCAAAAAAAGCTATATTAATCAAATGAAAGTGAAATGCATTCTACAAATCAAATTGAATTAAATGAAATTCAAACACATTCAAACAAAGCTATTTGAATCAAATGACAGTCAAATACATTCTACAAAGCTAATTGAATCAATTGAAAGTCAAACACATTCAAATAAAGCTATTTGAATCAAATGAAAGTCAAATACATTCTACAAAGCTAATTGAATCAAATGAAAGTCAAACACATTCAAACAACGCTAATTGAATCAAATGAAAGTTAAACACATTCAAACAAAGCTATTTTAATTAAATGAATGTCAAATACATTCTACAAAGCTAATTGAATCAAATGAAAGTTAAACACATTCAAACAAAGCTAATTGAATCAAATGAAAGTCAAACACATTCAAACAAAGTTATTTAAAGTAAATCAAAGTGAAATGCATTATACAAAGCTAATTGAATCAAATGAAAGTCAAACACATTCAAACAAAGCCTTTTAAATCAAATGAAAGTCAAACACATTCAAAAAAAGCTTTTTAATTTAAATGAAAGTCAAATACATTCAAAAAAAGCTATATTAATCAAATGAAAGTGAAATGCATTCTACAAATCAAATTGAATTAAATGAAATTCAAACACATTCAAACAAAGCTATTTGAATCAAATGACAGTCAAATACATTCTACAAAGCTAATTGAATCAATTGAAAGTCAAACACATTCAAATAAAGCTATTTGAATCAAATGAAAGTCAAATACATTCTACAAAGCTAATTGAATCAAATGAAAGTCAAACACATTCAAACAACGCTAATTGAATCAAATGAAAGTCAAACACATTCAAACAAAGCTATTTTAATTAAATGAATGTCAAATACATTCTACAAAGCTAATTGAATCAAATGAAAGTCAAACACATTCAAACAAAGCTATTTGAATCAAATGAGAGTCAAATAAATTCAAACAAAGCTAATTAAATCAAATAAAAGTAAAATACATTCTACAAAGCTAATTGAATCAAATGAAAGTCAAACACATTCAAACAAAGCCTTTTAAATCAAATGAAAGTCAAACACATTCAAAAAAAGCTTTTTAATTTAAATGAAAGTCAAATACATTCAAAAAAAGCTATATTAATCAAATGAAAGTGAAATGCATTCTACAAATCAAATTGAATTAAATGAAATTCAAACACATTCAAACAAAGCTATTTGAATCAAATGACAGTCAAATACATTCTACAAAGCTAATTGAATCAATTGAAAGTCAAACACATTCAAATAAAGCTATTTGAATCAAATGAAAGTCAAATACATTCTACAAAGCTAATTGAATCAAATGAAAGTCAAACACATTCAAACAACGCTAATTGAATCAAATGAAAGTTAAACACATTCAAACAAAGCTATTTTAATTAAATGAATGTCAAATACATTCTACAAAGCTAATTGAATCAAATGAAAGTTAAACACATTCAAACAAAGCTAATTGAATCAAATGAAAGTCAAACACATTCAAACAAAGTTATTTAAAGTAAATCAAAGTGAAATGCATTATACAAAGCTAATTGAATCAAATGAAAGTCAAACACATTCAAACAAAGCCTTTTAAATCAAATGAAAGTCAAACACATTCAAAAAAAGCTTTTTAATTTAAATGAAAGTCAAATACATTCAAAAAAAGCTATATTAATCAAATGAAAGTGAAATGCATTCTACAAATCAAATTGAATTAAATGAAATTCAAACACATTCAAACAAAGCTATTTGAATCAAATGACAGTCAAATACATTCTACAAAGCTAATTGAATCAATTGAAAGTCAAACACATTCAAATAAAGCTATTTGAATCAAATGAAAGTCAAATACATTCTATAAAGCTAATTGAATCAAATGAAAGTCAAACACATTCAAACAACGCTAATTGAATCAAATGAAAGTTAAACACATTCAAACAAAGCTATTTTAATTAAAATGAATGTCAAATACATTCTACAAAGCTAATTGAATCAAATGAAAGTTAAACACATTCAAACAAAGCTAATTGAATCAAATGAAAGTCAAACACATTCAAACAAAGTTATTTAAAGTAAATCAAAGTGAAATGCATTATACAAAGCTAATTGAATCAAATTAAAGTCAAACACATTCAAACAAAGCCTTTTAAATCAAATGAAAGTCAAACACATTCAAAAAAAGCTTTTTAATTTAAATGAAAGTCAAATACATTCAAAAAAAAGCTATATTAATCAAATGAAAGTGAAATGCATTCTACAAATCAAATTGAATTAAATGAAATTCAAACACATTCAAACAAAGCTATTTGAATCAAATGACAGTCAAATACATTCTACAAAGCTAATTGAATCAATTGAAAGTCAAACACATTCAAATAAAGCTATTTGAATCAAATGAAAGTCAAATACATTCTACAAAGCTAATTGAATCAAATGAAAGTCAAACACATTCAAACAACGCTAATTGAATCAAATGAAAGTCAAACACATTCAAACAAAGCTATTTTAATTAAATGAATGTCAAATACATTCTACAAAGCTAATTGAATCAAATGAAAGTCAAACACATTCAAACAAAGCTATTTGAATCAAATGAGAGTCAAATAAATTCAAACAAAGCTAATTAAATCAAATAAAAGTAAAATACATTCTACAAAGCTAATTGAATCAAATGAATGTCAAACACATTCAAACAAAGCCTTTTAAATCAAATGAAAGTCAAACACATTCAAAAAAAGCTTTTTAATTTAAATGAAAGTCAAATACATTCAAAAAAAGCTATATTAATCAAATGAAAGTGAAATGCATTCTACAAATCAAATTGAATTAAATGAAATTCAAACACATTCAAACAAAGCTATTTGAATCAAATGACAGTCAAATACATTCTACAAAGCTAATTGAATCAATTGAAAGTCAAACACATTCAAATAAAGCTATTTGAATCAAATGAAAGTCAAATACATTCTACAAAGCTAATTGAATCAAATGAAAGTCAAACACATTCAAACAACGCTAATTGAATCAAATGAAAGTTAAACACATTCGAAACAAAGCTATTTTAATTAAATGAATGTCAAATACATTCTACAAAGCTAATTGAATCAAATGAAAGTCAAACACATTCAAACAAAGCTATTTGAATCAAATGAGAGTCAAATAAATTCAAACAAAGCTAATTAAATCAAATAAAAGTAAAATACATTCTACAAAGCTAATTGAATCAAATGAAAGTCAAACACATTCAAACAAAGCCTTTTAAATCAAATGAAAGTCAAACACATTCAAAAAAAGCTTTTTAATTTAAATGAAAGTCAAATACATTCAAAAAAAGCTATATTAATCAAATGAAAGTGAAATGCATTCTACAAATCAAATTGAATTAAATGAAATTCATACACATTCAAACAAAGCTATTTGAATCAAATGACAGTCAAATACATTCTACAAAGCTAATTGAATCAATTGAAAGTCAAACACATTCAAATAAAGCTATTTGAATCAAATGAAAGTTCAAATACATTCTATAAAGCTAATTGAATCAAATGAAAGTCAAACACATTCAAACAACGCTAATTGAATCAAATGAAAGTTAAACACATTCAAACAAAGCTATTTTAATTAAATGAATGTCAAATACATTCTACAAAGCTAATTAAATCAAATGAAAGTTAAACACATTCAAACAAAGCTAATTGAATCAAATGAAAGTCAAACACATTCAAACAAAGTTATTTAAAGTAAATCAAAGTGAAATGCATTATACAAAGCTAATTGAATCAAATGAAAGTCAAACACATTCAAACAAAGCCTTTTAAATCAAATAAAAGTCAAACACATTCAAAAAAAAGCTTTTTAATTTAAATGAAAGTCAAATACATTCAAAAAAGCTATATTAATCAAATGAAAGTGAAATGCATTCTACAAATCAAATTGAATTAAATGAAATTCAAACACATTCAAACAAAGCTATTTGAATCAAATGACAGTCAAATACATTCTACAAAGCTAATTGAATCAATTGAAAGTCAAACACATTCAAATAAAGCTATTTGAATCAAATGAAAGTCAAATACATTCTATAAAGCTAATTGAATCAAATGAAAGTCAAACACATTCAAACAACGCTAATTGAATCAAATGAAAGTTAAACACATTCAAACAAAGCTATTTTAATTAAATGAATGTCAAATACATTCTACAAAGCTAATTGAATCAAATGAAAGTTAAACACATTCAAACAAAGCTAATTGAATCAAATGAAAGTCAAACACATTCAAACAAAGTTATTTAAAGTAAATCAAAGTGAAATGCATTATACAAAGCTAATTGAATCAAATGAAATTCAAACACATTCAAACAAAGCCTTTTAAATCAAATGAAAGTCAAACACATTCAAAAAAAGCTTTTTAATTTAAATGAAAGTCAAATACATTCAAAAAAAGCTATATTAATCAAATGAAAGTGAAATGCATTCTACAAATCAAATTGAATTAAATGAAATTCAAACACATTCAAACAAAGCTATTTGAATCAAATGACAGTCAAATACATTCTACAAAGCTAATTGAATCAATTGAAAGTCAAACACATTCAAATAAAGCTATTTGAATCAAATGAAAGTCAAATACATTCTATAAAGCTAATTGAATCAAATGAAAGTCAAACACATTCAAACAACGCTAATTGAATCAAATGAAAGTTAAACACATTCAAACAAAGCTATTTTAATTAAATGAATGTCAAATACATTCTACAAAGCTAATTGAATCAAATGAAAGTTAAACACATTCAAACAAAGCTAATTGAATCAAATGAAAGTCAAACACATTCAAACAAAGTTATTTAAAGTAAATCAAAGTGAAATGCATTATACAAAGCTAATTGAATCAAATTAAAGTCAAACACATTCAAACAAAGCCTTTTAAATCAAATGAAAGTCAAACACATTCAAAAAAAGCTTTTTAATTTAAATGAAAGTCAAATACATTAAAAAAAGCTATATTAATCAAATGAAAGTGAAATGCATTCTACAAATCAAATTGAATTAAATGAAATTCAAACACATTCAAACAAAGCTATTTGAATCAAATGACAGTCAAATACATTCTACAAAGCTAATTGAATCAATTGAAAGTCAAACACATTCAAATAAAGCTATTTGAATCAAATGAAAGTCAAATACATTCTACAAAGCTAATTGAATCAAATGAAAGTCAAACACATTCAAACAACGCTAATTGAATCAAATGAAAGTGAAACACATTCAAACAAAGCTATTTTAATTAAATGAATGTCAAATACATTCTACAAAGCTAATTGAATCAAATGAAAGTCAAACACATTCAAACAAAGCTATTTGAATCAAATGAGAGTCAAATAAATTCAAACAAAGCTAATTAAATCAAATAAAAGTAAAATACATTCTACAAAGCTAATTGAATCAAATGAAAGTCAAACACATTCAAACAAAGCCTTTTTAAATCAAATGAAAGTCAAAACACATTCAAAAAAAAGCTTTTTAATTTAAATGAAAGTCAAATACATTAAAAAAAAGCTATATTAATCAAATGAAAGTGAAATGCATTCTACAAATCAAATTGAATTAAATGAAATTCAAACACATTCAAACAAAGCTATTTGAATCAAATGACAGTCAAATACATTCTACAAAGCTAATTGAATCAATTGAAAGTCAAACACATTCAAATAAAGCTATTTGAATCAAATGAAAGTCAAATACATTCTAACAAAGCTAATTGAATCAAATGAAAGTCAAACACATTCAAACAAAGTTATTTAAAGTAAATCAAAGTGAAATGCATTATACAAAGCTAATTGAATCAAATTAAAGTCAAACACATTCAAACAAAGCCTTTTAAATCAAATGAAAGTCAAACACATTCAAAAAAAGCTTTTTAATTTAAATGAAAGTCAAATACATTCAAAAAAAGCTATATTAATCAAATGAAAGTGAAATGCATTCTACAAATCAATTTGAATTAAAATGAAATTCAAACACATTCAAACAAAGCTATTTGAATCAAATGACAGTCAAATACATTCTACAAAGCTAATTGAATCAATTGAAAGTCAAACACATTCAAATAAAGCCTATTTGAATCAAATGAAAGTCAAATACATTCTACAAAGCTAATTGAATCAAATGAAAGTCAAACACATTCAAACAACGCTAATTGAATCAAATGAAAGTCAAACACATTCAAACAAAGCTATTTTAATTAAATGAATGTCAAATACATTCTACAAAGCTAATTGAATCAAATGAAAGTCAAACACATTCAAACAAAGCTATTTGAATCAAATGAGAGTCAAATAAATTCAAACAAAGCTAATTAAATCAAATAAAAGTAAAATACATTCTACAAAGCTAATTGAATCAAATGAAAGTCAAACACATTCAAACAAAGCCTTTTAAATCAAATGAAAGTCAAACACATTCAAAAAAAAGCTTTTTAATTTAAATGAAAGTCAAATACATTTAAAAAAAAAGCTATACTAATCAATTGAAAGTGAAATGCATTCTACAAATCAATTGAATTAAATGAAATTCAAACACATTCAAACAAAGCTATTTGAATCAAATGACAGTCAAATACATTCTAAAAAGCTAATTGAATCAATTGAAAGTCAAACACAATCAAATAAAGCTAATTTGAATCAAATGAAAGTTAAATACATTCTACAAAGCTAATTGAATCAAATGAAAGTCAAACACATTCAAACAAAGTTATTTAAAGTAAATCAAAGTGAAATGCATTATACAAAGCTAATTGAATCAAATTAAAGTCAAACACATTCAAACAAAGCCTTTTAAATCAAATGAAAGTCAAACACATTCAAAAAAGCTTTTTAATTAAATGAAAGTCAAATACATTCAAAAAAAGCTATATTAATCAAATGAAAGTGAAAATGCATTCTACAAATCAATTTGAATTAAATGAAATTCAAACACATTCAAACAAAGCTATTTGAATCAAATGACAGTCAAATACATTCTACAAAGCTAATTGAATCAATTGAAAGTCAAACACATTCAAATAAAGCTATTTGAATCAAATGAAAGTCAAATACATTCTACAAAGCTAATTGAATCAAATGAAAGTCAAACACATTCAAACAACGCTAATTGAATCAAATGAAAGTCAAACACATTCAAACAAAGCTATTTTAATTAAATGAATGTCAAATACATTCTACAAAGCTAATTGAATCAAATGAAAGTCAAACACATTCAAACAAAGCTATTTGAATCAAATGAGAGTCAAATAAATTCAAACAAAGCTAATTAAATCAAATAAAAGTAAAATACATTCTACAAAGCTAATTGAATCAAATGAAAGTCAAACACATTCAAACAAAGCCTTTTAAATCAAATGAAAGTCAAACACATTCAAAAAAAGCTTTTTAATTAAATGAAAGTCAAATACATTAAAAAAAAGCTATATTAATCAAATGAAAGTGAAATGCATTCTACAAATCAAATTGAATTAAATGAAATTCAAACACATTCAAACAAAGCTATTTGAATCAAATGACAGTCAAATACATTCTAAAAAGCTAATTGAATCAATTGAAAGTCAAACACAATCAAATAAAGCTATTTGAATCAAATGAAAGTTAAATACATTCTACAAAGCTAATTGAATCAAATGAAAGTCAAACATATTCAAACAACGCTAATTGAATCAAATGAAAGTTAAACACATTCAAACAAAGCTATTTTAATTAAATGAATGTCAAAAACATTCTACAAAGCTAATTGAATCAAATGAAAGTTAAACACATTCAAACAAAGCTAATTGAATCAAATGAAAGTCAAACACATTCAAACAAAGTTATTTAAAGTAAATCAAAGTGAAATGCATTATACAAAGCTAATTGAATCAAATAAAAGTCAAACACATTCAAACAAAGCCTTTTAAATCAAATGAAAGTCAAACACATTCAAAAAAGCTTTTTAATTTAAATGAAAGTGAAATACATTCAAAAAAAAGCTATATTAATCAAATGAAAGTGAAATGCATTCTACAAATCAAATTGAATTAAATGAAATTCAAACACATTCAAACAAAGCTATTTGAATCAAATGACAGTCAAATACATTCTACAAAGCTAATTGAATCAATTGAAAGTCATACACATTCAAATAAAGCTATTTGAATCAAATGAAAGTCAAATACATACATTCTACAAAGCTAATTGAATCAAATGAAAGTCAAACACATTCAAACAACGCTAATTGAATCAAATGAAATTTAAACACATTCAAACAAAGCTATTTTAATTAAATGAATGTCAAATACATTCTACAAAGCTAATTGAATCAATTGAAAGTCATACACATTCAAATAAAGCTATTTGAATCAAATGAAAGTCAAATACATTCTACAAAGCTAATTGAATCAAATGAAAGTCAAACACATTCAAACAACGCTAATTGAATCAAATGAAAGTCAAACACATTCAAACAAAGCTATTTTAATTAAATGAATGTCAAATACATTCTACAAAGCTAATTGAATCAAATGAAAGTCAAACACATTCAAACAAAGCTATTTGAATCAAATGAGAGTCAAATAAATTCAAACAAAGCTAATTAAATCAAATAAAAGTAAAATACATTCTACAAAGCTAATTGAATCAAATGAAAGTCAAACACATTCAAACAACGCTAATTGAATTAAATGAAAGTTAAACACATTCAAACAAAGCTATTTTAATTAAATGAATGTCAAATACATTCTAAAAGCTAATTGAATCAAATGAAAGTTAAACACATTCAAACAAAGCTAATTGAATCAAATGAAAGTCAAACACATTCAAACAAAGTATTTAAAGTAAATCAAAGTGAAACGCATTATACAAAGCTAATTGAATCAAATGAAAGTTAAACACATTCAAACAAAGCCTTTTAAATCAAATGAAAGTCAAACACATTCAAAAAAAGCTTTTTAATTTAAATGAAAGTCAAATACATTCAAAAAAAGCTATATTAATCAAATGAAAGTGAAATGCATTCTACAAATCAAATTGAATTAAAGGAAATTCAAACAAATTCAAAAAAGCTATTTGAATCAAATGACAGTCAAATACATTCTACAAAGCTAATTGAATCAATTGAAAGTCAAACACATTCAAATAAAGCTATTTGAATCAAATGAAAGTAAAATATATTCTACAAAGCTAATTGAATCAAATGAAAGTCAAACACATTCAAACACGCTAATTGAATCAAATGAAAGTTAAACACATTCAAACAAAGCTATTTTAATTAAATGAATGTCAAATACATTCTACAAAGCTAATTGAATCAAATGAAAGTTAAAACATTCAAACAAGCTATTTGAAACAAATGAAAGTCAAATACATTCTACAAAGCAATTTGAAACAAATGAAAGTCAAACACAGTCAAACAAAGTTATTTGACACAAATGAAAGTCAAATACATTCTACAAAGCTAATTGAATCAAATGAAAGTCAAACACATTCAAACAAAGCTATTTGAATCAAATGAAAGTCAAATACAATTAACAAAGCTAATTGAATCAGATAAAAGTCAAACACATTCAAACAAAGCTATTTGAACCAATTGAAAGTCAAAGATATTCTACAAAGCTGATGGAATCAAATGAAAGTCAAACACATTCAAACAAAA
>NW_018745480.1:0-35331 GCF_001683475.1 Chenopodium quinoa
GTAGTTTTCTATTGTCAATTATATGAATTTTGTCTTCTATATGATTGACGCACAACAGAAAAAAATGTTGAGAAGTTGATACTGGGAAGAAGACCTGAACAAATTATATAATGTTATTGGACAATATATTGAAGGTAATTGAACATTTGTATTAACAAGAATTAATACCTGTTTATATCCAACAATGCTGTCAATTTTATTCAACTTCAGTTCATTGTCAATTCTTTCTATGAAGGCATTAATTCTTGTCTTCATTGATGATCCTTCTTGACAAACTCTATTTGTGCACATAATGTGTTGTTGAAATACAAACAAACATATAGAAGTTAAATGAATTTTTAGCAATTATTTATCATAGGAAAATAGAATCAATAATATAAAAAAAGAAGAAAGACTAACATGAAGCACTGTTGAGAAATAAATCTTGTTTCTCGGCTTTTTATGATTAAGAAACCTTGCCCATCCATCTATGACACAATTTGTCACTTCAACATCATCTCCAAGAGTTTTCATTTCATTTCTATTGATGAGATTCAAGCCATCATAGTATAAGAGTGCACTGCATTATGAACATTTAATAATATGAATGTGAACATATTTTTATAAAAGATATTAAACCTTAAGTTTAATTAGTGTAAGTAATTACCTTTCATCTTTTCCACCAAGAGCAAAGTCTACTGCAATTTGGTTCATGGCTTTCTCATCTTTAAACAGATCCTTGTACTTGACCAAGTAAGGAGATCGGAAAGCAGGAGGAATTGTTTTCTTTTCGCGTTTTGGTCTTGTTGTTCAATATAAAATATTGTTAAATTAAGAAAATTATGAGGAACATAAATGAACATTTGAGTGTATATAAATAAATTTGAAATTATACCTTTCAACCTTTTCCTTTTCAGTTTTTTCTTCTTTTCTGCAATTGACTTTTTCTTATCATCATTCCTGGTCATATTACATAACACAAATGTACATTTAGGTATATGAAAATGTTCATTATTATTTTTGAACATTTACTTAATATAAATAATGTACCTTTTTGTGACTTTGAGGATGAAGCAACAATCTTCTTGTTTTCACTGAAAAGTGAAACAATGTCAGTACATATTAATAAAATAAAAGCTTCTTATGTAACACCCTGAATCATTTTCAATTCATAAAATGAAAGATATTGATTTAACATAAACCTATTGATTTAACATAAACCATACATTCATATTACATATTCAACAAAATAATGTTCACACATACAATAGTTTGAGAAACACCAGTTTCAAGTTACAACACGATAGTAACATAAGTTAAATTGTTCCATCTAGATATTTTATCCTACACCATTACATAACCCTAATAGTAAGACATGTCTTCAGGATTTTACCCCTCCACTTTTTCATCATTTTTTTGTTTTTCAAAAACATCTTCCTTGTTTTGTTTTCCACCTCCAACTGTGTTTTTTGGATCATCACTTTTTTCACCACCATCTGACCTAGGGTCAGCATCAACCACTGAACCAGATCCTGCATCTAAGAAAAAATTTAATTAGATATAATATAATTTCTTTGTAAATGAACATTTGAGTATTTATAATTGAACATTATACCTGTTCTAGGCAATCCTTCATTATCTGACCTAGTGTCAGCATCAAATTTTGAACCAGTTGCTGCGTCTAACAAAATAATACAATTAATAATGAATATTTCTTGTTTGTAAATGAACATTTTACACTTTTTAATTGAACATTATACCAGTTCTAGAAAATTCTTCAATTCTTTGTTCTGAAGCTGCTGAAGTTTTACCCACATCCTTTTCTCCAGCTGTATTATAAATCATCATTTTGGAGATACACTAAGTTAATAGTATTTACACATAATAATTAGAAATGAACATTTCTACTTAAGTTTATGTACATTATTATTAAATATATGAACATATTACCATTTGTTGAAATTATTGGTTGTTCAATTATATCACCAAGTGTTGAAAAGGTGGGCCCTGTTTCTGTTTAGGACAATTTAGACCACAAATTTAGAATTTTTCATATAAAAATTAGGATATATAGTCTCTTTTAGTTAGAATTTACCAATGGCTGGAGAAGGTGGAGTCAACCCCAAGCTGAAAGCTTTTCTGATGTCATATTCTTGTTCTTTTTCCTTTCCCTTTTTGGTTAATTTCTTCCCAGTCATTTGCTTCTCAGTTGTTTGCTTTTCAGACCCTTGCATCAGATTCTTCTCAGCTTGTGCAAGTGCATTTAGGAAATCCTCACTGCCAAAGAATTCTTCATCTTGGCTTAGAATTGATGGTTCCCTAGCTACCACCTTTCCTAAAACTTCATCAACTTTTTTCACCAAGTCATTTCCAGGGAAGATATCCTTTGCCTTCACCAATTTTGAAGAAAGCTTTGACAGGTTTGAACAAGTTGTTTTTACCAGGGAAACAAAATCATCCATAAAAACCTATATGAATGAATATTAAAAATTATGCAGTTGAACATTTCAGATTATACAAATGAACATTTATGTTAACAAAAGTGATCATTTTATAACCTTAGGACTTTCTTCAACTTCTGCAGCAATCCTTGGTAGAATTTTCCCTCTCCCAAATCCCAATTCTAATTCAATCTTCAACCTCTCAAGAACCATGTCTCTATTCCATGCAGATATGATAGGAATTTTCTTGGAGGCCTTTTGTCTAACCTCTGAACTCTATCAAAATAGAACAACTACAAGAAAAAAAGAAACATGGAACAGAACATAAACAATAAAAAAAGTGCATTTATTTAAATTTAAATGAACATCTTGTATCTAAGAATATACCATCAGAAATTGAAGAGGGCCTTTGTAGAACCCCTTGCCTTGCTGCTTTCTCCAATCAAACATGACATTTGATAAGTGAGTCATATACAAACTGACACCAGTTCAAATTTTTTATGTTTTCTTTGTCCATCATAGAATAAAGAAATTTGAAATGGCATTGATTGTTTGATACACATTTCATCAAGCAGTTCACAGCCACTGCTAAAAAGTTAGTAATGAAATGTTCACTTGGTGGTCTGTTGTTGGTGAATTTATCATTTATGTATCCATTCACAATCTGCAAACAAAATGAACAAAACATTTATACTTTTGATCATTTAATGTATTTAAAATGAACATTTAAAACTGATCATACCTGACTCACTGATGGAGTTTTTCCTGACCATGATTTTCTCCATTTCTTCAGAAATTCTGCATACTCCTCACTAATTTTATCAGACTTTGGCTCAACAATTGGAATTTCTCCTGTAGGCAAGCCATAAACTACCCTAACATCCTCTACCTCAATTTCTATTTTTTCATTCTTTGGTAGTTCAAAACACTGGCTATTTTCTTCAAAACTTCCCAATAACCAGTTACAGAACTTTTGATCAAAGTTGAGGTAAAACTAATGTCAAGAAGTGATCCTAACCCTATATCAATAATTTGTTGTTTTTGGGTAGGTGTCATCTTTTTTATCCATGCAATGAACTTCACATGTCCTCCTCTCTTTGAAGATTTCTCTTCCTCAAATTCATCTTCCTGAATTTCCTCAACTTCATCAGTTTCTATTGCTTGAACCATTTCAGTTTTCATTTTCTTTTTTTTCTCCTTCAATCTTTCCTTCATCATACAGTACCATCTTTTGCTCCTCCTTTTCAACCTTTGCCTTCACTGAATTCCCTTTCTTTGCCTGTTTCTTCCTTGGCTTTACTTCTTCCTCTTCCTCCTCTTCCTCCACCTCATAATCATCCTCACTGACAGGCTCTTCTTCTGCTCTATAAACTGACTCTTCACTATCATCATCACTGTCAGTAGAACTTT
The DNA here is from genome assembly GCF_001683475.1 of Chenopodium quinoa. Classification (NCBI taxonomy): domain Eukaryota; kingdom Viridiplantae; phylum Streptophyta; class Magnoliopsida; order Caryophyllales; family Amaranthaceae; genus Chenopodium; species Chenopodium quinoa. The sequence goes on from NW_018745480.1 coordinate 3,831, forward strand.
CATCAGTAGGATCTTGAGAGGGTTCATCTGATGGTACTTCTTGTATTTTTTTCTCTTTCCAGCATTTCTCTTGGCAGGACTGACATCTGAAAATTAAATATATAATTTTGTTTAAGTATTGAAAATGTACAGTAAGCAAATGATAAAAATGAACAAAATTGTTTTCTCAAAATGATCATTCTATATATAGAAATTGAACATTTTATAATATATCATTATATACCTGCTTTTCTTTTGCCAGCAACCTTAGAAGTTTTCTTCACTTCTTCTAGAGTTTTTCTTTTTCCCACCTAATATATTGAAATTGAACATTAATGATATACCATCATAAAATGATCATTCTATACATTAAGATTGAACATTTACCCTTTTTTGCCTTGGTCTGGAGGATATTCAGCAGAAGAGCACCTGCCATTTTTTTTTATTGGAGTAGGTTGCTGGAGGTGGTGCATCAGCTTCCTTTTGAATAGGAAATTCCTTGTAGACATTCTTCTCTTCTGTCCTATTTTTTGCGGTTTCTTTAGCAGGTTCAACATCCTTCTTCAGGCTTCCCTTTTCAGATTCATCTAACAGAACATCTATTGTTTTTAAAAAAATTTATGTTAGTATATTGAAAGTGTAATATTTATTGTGTAACAGAAAAGTATTATGATTACCTTGGCTCCTTGTAATTCTACCACTTGGCACAACAACAAGGCTTTTGTTTTTGTTTTTCCTTGCAACCATTTTGTATCTTGTTTTCATTTTGGTTGACTGATCACTTTTTTGTGATGATGGAGCTGTCTCCTCACTAAGTTTTTGTGGAAACTTTATCATCATCTTGAATCTAGAAGATAAGTTTCATCCTCAAGTTGAACAAAATCAGGTGCAATTTGTGCTGCATATGAAATGATCAAATATAAAAGATTAAATAAACATTTATTAAATTGGATGACAAATGTTTACTATATACAATATAAATGAACATTTCAGGTAATGAATATGTACATTTTTCCACTATTTACCTTTCGGATCTGTTGTCTTTGTAGACTCATCTTCCACTGTTTTCTCTTTAGGGATTTTTCTCCTTTTCAGGCTCTTTTTTTTCCCTCTTGTCCTTCTATGAAAATTAATTAGTTAATATTTATATATTTTTTTAATCTTATTGAACATTCAATATTATGTAGATCCAATATGAACATTTTATGTAATAAAAAATGTACATTTATAAATTTTTACCTTCTACATTTTGTTGTCTTTGGAAAGACATCTTCCACAGTTTTGTCTTTAGGGCTTTCTCTTTTTCAGTCCCTTTTTTTCCTTCTTGTACTTCTATTAAAATTTATTTAGTTAAAATTTAATTTTTTTAATCTTATTGAATATTTAATATTATGCTTTTCCAATATGAACATTTTTTGTAATAAAAATGTACATTTTAAAATTTTTACCTTTTTCCACAGTTTTCTCTTCTATTGGCCCTTTTTCTTTCTTTTTTGCTTCACCTTTCAAAAGTAATAGTATTGTTAAAATTGATATTTATGACTATTAAACAAAAAATATTCAATAAATATGATCATTTACCTTTCCTGATTTCCTTGCTTGCCTTTTCCATTCTTTTGAGATTTCTCATAATTCTGATTGTCGATTCTTTGTACTTTCTGTAAATGTATGATATTAACTTTGAAATATATTCATTAATTGATTAAATTAATTCAATTATTTAAATTTAACATACTTTGGGTTTCTCTCTATGTCTAAATGTATTTCTTGCATCTTGTCCTTTAATGTTGTTATTCTTGAATCATCTTTGGGTTTTCTGATATTTCATTAAAAATATGTTTGAATTTACAATTTTGATTAGTAAATAAAAAAATGAACATATAACTTATATTACTATTGGCCATGAGCAAACTTTTTTGTACTGATTTTCAAATGAACATATTAGTCTATCTAAATTGAACATTTAAGTTTTCTTACTTTTGGCCAAGACTATTCTTTACTGGATTGCTTTGCACTTTTGGTTGAACTTCTTCTTGCTTGCTGAAATCAATATTAAGAAATACTTTAAATAAAAAATGCACATAAATTGTACATAAAATATACTGTTATAAAAATGAACATTTGTTTATATAAAATTGATCATTAGTATACCTTTCTTCCCTACTCTCTTTGTCAGTTGTGTTATGTGTAGCAGACACACTCTTAGTTGTTGCATTAGTAGCAGGAATGTTCTCACTTTGTTTCACTTAAAAAAAAACAGAATTATTTTATATAATATGATATTAAAGTATGAACTAATTTATACAATGAAGAAGATAATTAGTTATTTTGTATAAAGCTTTTATACCTTATTGTTTGATTTGTCTCTGGTGGTCTTGATTTTGACATAACAAATTTCACTCGAACCTTTTTTTTTTCACTAAAATTTTAAGAATTACCTAATAAGTTTGGTATATATATACAATGTACAATAATTGAATGTAAAAACAATTATTTTATACATATAAACTTACTTGTTTAAAGTGTATCTTTCATAACTATTACCATATTCATTTTGTTCTATAACCTTCTTTAGAGTTAATGGTTCAGATTTCCCATCTCTAAATTGAAGCAAGTGTATCACTCTAAATGGCACATCACTACATTATAAATTAATTACATGACATTAGTTTGAATGCATATCACTGAAATGATTATTATCATATTTATATATGTGCATGATGATTTAATGAAATGTATATTTGTTATTTAAATCTCAATGACTACTCAAATGAACAAATATACATATATGATCATAATTATATCTATAAATGAACATTATGAGTATCAAATATGATCATATACAATGATGTTTCAATGAAATGTACTTTTGTTTTTAAATCTCAATAAATACTCATATGAACAAATATAAATATATGATCATAACTATATCTATAAATGAACATTATGAGTATCAAATATGATCATATACAAATAACATATTAAACAAAGATAAAACCAATTTTATCAAATACAACTAGCATATTAGACATGAACATAATATATTCTGTAAATGACTAATTACCTTGGTAGTGGAGACATTGTTAAATCCGTACCAATTGACTTGTCAATATCTTTTAAAAGTTCCGGATCTACAATTGGATCATTTTGGCGGTTTTTTTTCAATTTGTCTACTCTTGACTGAAGAGGTACATCATCATCATCGTCTCTGTTTTATTTAATAAATTGTTAATGTTTTAGTTATTTTCAGTAAAATCTTAGAACAATTACTACAATCGCAAAAATTTTTAACAAAAATTAGGTTTTACAAATAAATTCGCTCTATAATTTTCATCGCAAGAATATGAACAAATTAGGTTTTACAAAAGTTAGGGTTCATACATTTCTTCAGAAATTTTCAACAAATTACTCGTCTGTGAAGTATTTTTCTCCAAAATCATACTACAATTGCAAAAAATTGAACAAAAATTAGGTTTCACACATAAAAATCGCACTATAATTGTCATCGAAAGAAAATGAACAAAATTACTTACTCTTTAGATACATTTTGCTCCGATTTTGCAGTTTCTTCTTTCATGTTCTTCTCTATAGTGGTTTTTTTGCAAAATCGCACTACAATCGCAACAAAATGAACAAAATTAAGGTTTCACACATAAAATTGCACTACAATCTCAAAAAATGAACAAAACTAACGAAATTACTTACTCTTTTTGTTGTGATTGTTTAATTTCTTCTCGAATATCAGACATTTGAAGCAATTTTGGAGTATTTTGAAGCAATTTTTCAGTGATTTAAATTGAAATTTGTTCCGATTCGTTGGGTTTGATGAGAGAGAAACTCTAGAGAAATGAAGAAGATGGTGTTTAGAGAGAGAGAATGATTTGAAATTGATTTTTTTTTTAATTTTTTTTATGTATATATATGTGGGGTAGGGGAAGTTAGTTATGCAGTTACTGTGGTTATTGTGGGGTGTGGGTAATTATTGTGGGTTAGTGGAGGGGGTGTGGGTAGTAACTCTAAACGCTGCGTTTAGAGGGAGTGTAGGTTGGGCTACCTACACTAGGGTCTAGTGTATACCAACAGCTAGGCACGAGCATAAAGATGATACAACGTTATTGGTAAAGCCCAAAATTATCTGTTGGTATACACTAGACCCTAGTGTAGGTAGCCCAACCTACACTCCCTCTAAACGCAGCGTTTAGAGTTACTACCCACACCCCCTCCACTAACCCACAATAATTACCCACTCCCCACAATAACCACAGTAACTGCATAACTAACTTCCCCTACCCCACATATATATACATAAAAAAAATAAAAAAAAAAAATCAATTTCAAATCATTCTCTCTCTCTAAACACCATCTTCTTCATTTCTCTAGAGTTTCTCTCTCATCAAACCCAACGAATCGGAACAAATTTCAATTTAAATCACTGAAAAATTGCTTCAAAATACTCCAAAATTGCTTCAAATGTCTGATATTCGATAAGAAATTAAACAATCACAACAAAAAGAGTAAGTAATTTCGTTAGTTTTGTTCATTTTTTGAGATTGTAGTGCAATTTTATGTGTGAAACCTTAATTTTGTTCATTTTGTTGCGATTGTAGTGCGATTTTGCAAAAAACCACTACAGAGAAGAACATGAAAGAAGAAACTGCAAAATCGGAGCAAAATGTATCTAAAGAGTAAGTAATTTTGTTCATTTTCTTTCGATGACAATTATAGTGCGATTTTATGTGTGAAACCTAATTTTTGTTCAATTTTTTGCAATTGTAGTATGATTTTTGGAGAAAAATACTTCACAGACGAGTAATTTGTTGAAAATTTCTGAAGAAATGTATGAACCCTAACTTTTGTAAAACCTAATTTGTTCATATTCTTGCGATGAAAATTATAGAGCGAATTTATTTGTAAAACCTAATTTTTGTTAAAATTTTTTGCGATTGTAGTAATTGTTCTAAGATTTTACTGAAAATAACTAAAACATTAACAATTTATTAAATAAAACAGAGACGATGATGATGATGTACCTCTTCAGTCAAGAGTAGACAAATTGAAAAAAAAACCGCCAAAATGATCCAATTGTAGATCCGGAACTTTTAAAAGATATTGACAAGTCAATTGGTACGGATTTAACAATGTCTCCACTACCAAGGTAATTAGTCATTTACAGAATATATTATGTTCATGTCTAATATGCTAGTTGTATTTGATAAAATTGGTTTTATCTTTGTTTAATATGTTATTTGTATATGATCATATTTGATACTCATAATGTTCATTTATAGATATAGTTATGATCATATTTGATACTCATAATGTTCATTTATAGATATAGTTATGATCATATATTTATATTTGTTCATATGAGTATTTATTGAGATTTAAAAACAAAAGTACATTTCATTGAAACATCATTGTATATGATCATATTTGATACTCATAATGTTCATTTATAGATATAATTATGATCATATATGTATATTTGTTCATTTGAGTAGTCATTGAGATTTAAATAACAAATATACATTTCATTAAATCATCATGCACATATATAAATATGATAATAATCATTTCAGTGATATGCATTCAAACTAATGTCATGTAATTAATTTATAATGTAGTGATGTGCCATTTAGAGTGATACACTTGCTTCAATTTAGAGATGGGAAATCTGAACCATTAACTCTAAAGAAGGTTATAGAACAAAATGAATATGGTAATAGTTATGAAAGATACACTTTAAACAAGTAAGTTTATATGTATAAAATAATTGTTTTTACATTCAATTATTGTACATTGTATATATATACCAAACTTATTAGGTAATTCTTAAAATTTTAGTGAAAAAAAAAAGGTTCGAGTGAAATTTGTTATGTCAAAATCAAGACCACCAGAGACAAATCAAACAATAAGGTATAAAAGCTTTTATACAAAATAACTAATTATCTTCTTCATTGTATAAATTAGTTCATACTTTAATATCATATTATATAAAATAATTCTGTTTTTTTTAAGTGAACAAAGTGAGAACATTCCTGCTACTAATGCAACAACTAAGAGTGTGTCTGCTACACATAACACAACTGACAAAGAGAGTAGGGATGAAAGGTATACTAATGATCAATTTTATATAAACAAATGTTCATTTTTATAACAGTATATTTTATGTACAATTTATGTGCATTTTTTATTTAAAGTATTTCTTAATATTGATTTCAGCAAGCAAGAAGAAGTTCAACCAAAAGTGCAAAGCAATCCAGTAAAGAATAGTCTTGGCCAAAAGTAAGAAAACTTAAATGTTCAATTTAGATAGACTATATGTTCATTTGAAAATCAGTACAAAAAAGTTTGCTCATGGCCAATAGTAATATAAGTTATATGTTCATTTTTTTATTTACTAATCAAAATTGTAAATTCAAACATATTTTTAATGAAATATCAGAAAACCCAAAGATGATTCAAGAATAACAACATTAAAGGACAAGATGCAAGAAATACATTTAGACATAGAGAGAAACCCAAAGTATGTTTAAATTTAAATAATTGAATTAATTTAATCAATTAATGAATATATTTCAAAGTTAATATCATACATTTACAGAAAGTACAAAGAATCGACAATCAGAATTATGAGAAATCTCAAAAGAATGGAAAAGGCAAGCAAGGAAATCAGGAAAGGTAAATGATCATATTTATTGAATATTTTTGTTTAATAGTCATAAATATCAATTTTAACAATACTATTACTTTTGAAGGTGAAGCAAAAAAGAAAGAAAAAGGGCCAATAGAAGAGAAAACTGTGGAAAAAGGTAAAAATTTTAAAATGTACATTTTTATTACAAAAAATGTTCATATTGGAAAAGCATAATATTAAATATTCAATAAGATTAAAAAAATTAAATTTTAACTAAATAAATTTTAATAGAAGTACAAGAAGGAAAAAAAGGGACTGAAAAAGAGAAAAGCCCTAAAGACAAAACTGTGGAAGATGTCTTTCCAAAGACAACAAATGTAGAAGGTAAAAATTTATAAATGTACATTTTTATTACATAAAATGTTCATATTGGATCTACATAATATTGAATGTTCAATAAGATTAAAAAAATATATAAATATTAACTAATTAAATTTTCATAGAAGGACAAGAGGGAAAAAAAGAGCCTGAAAAGGAGAAAATCCCTAAAGAGAAAACAGTGGAAGATGAGTCTACAAAGACAACAGATCCGAAAGGTAAATAGTGGAAAATGTACATATTCATTACCTGAAATGTTCATTTATATTGTATATAGTAAACATTTGTCATCCAATTTAATAAATGTTTATTTAATCTTTTATATTTGATCATTTCATATGCAGCACAAATTGCACCTGATTTTGTTCAAATTGAGGATGAAACTTATCTTCTAGATCAAGATGATGATAAAGTTTCCACAAAACTTAGTGAGGAGACAGCTCCATCATCACAAAAAAGTGATCAGTCAACCAAAATGAAAACAAGATACAAAATGGTTGCAAGGAAAAACAAAAACAAAAGCCTTGTTGTTGTGCCAAGTGGTAGAATTACAAGGAGCCAGGTAATCATAATACTTTTCTGTTACACAATAAATATTACACTTTCAAATATACTAACATAAATTTTTTTAAAAACAATAGATGTTCTGTTAGATGAATCTGAAAAGGGAAGCCTGAAGAAGGATGTTGAACCTGCTAAAGAAACCGCAAAAATAGGACAGAAGAGAAGAATGTCTACAAGGAATTTTCCTATTCAAAAGGAAGCTGATGCACCACCTCCAGCACCTACTCCAATAAAAAAAAATGGCAGGTGCTCCTGCTGAATATCCTCCAGACCAAGGCAAAAAGGGTAAATGTTCAATCTTAATGTATAGAATGATCATTTATGATGGTATATCATTAATGTTCAATTTCAATATATAGGTGGGAAAAAGAAAACTCTAGAAGAAGTGAAGAAAACTTCTAAGGTTGCTGGCAAAAGAAAAGCAGGTATATAATGATATATTATAAATGTTCAATTTCTATATATAGAATGATCATTTGAGAAAACAATTTTGTTCATTTTATCATTTGCTTACTGTACATTTTCAATACTTAAACAAAATTATATATTTAATTTTCAGATGTCAGTCCTGCCAAGAGAAATGCTGGAAAGAGAAAAAAAATACAAGAAGTACCATCAGATGAACCCTCTCAAGATCCTACTGATGAAAGTTCTACTGACAGTGATGATGATAGTGAAGAGTCAGTTTATAGAGCAGAAGAAGAGCCTGTCAGTGAGGATGATTATGAGGTGGAGGAAGAGGAGGAAGAGGAAGAAGTAAAGCCAAGGAAGAAACAGGCAAAGAAAGGGAATTCAGTGAAGGCAAAGGTTGAAAAGGAGGAGCAAAAGATGGTACTGTATGATGAAGGAAAGATTGAAGGTAGGAGAAAAAAGAAAATGAAAACTGAAATGGTTCAAGCAATAGAAACTGATGAAGTTGAGGAAATTCAGGAAGATGAATTTGAGGAAGAGAAATCTTCAAAGAGAGGAGGACATGTGAAGTTCATTGCATGGATAAAAAAGATGACACCTACCCAAAAACAACAAATTATTGATATAGGGTTAGGATCACTTCTTGACATTAGTTTACCTCAACTTGATCAAAAGTTCTGTAACTGGTTATTGGGAAGTTTTGAAGAAAATAGCCAGTGTTTTGAACTACCAAAGAATGAAAAAATAGAAATTGAGGTAGAGGATGTTAGGGTAGTTTATGGCTTGCCTACAGGAGAAATTCCAATTGTTGAGCCAAAGTCTGATAAAATTAGTGAGGAGTATGCAGAATTTCTGAAGAAATGGAGAAAATCATGGTCAGGAAAAACTCCATCAGTGAGTCAGGTATGATCAGTTTTAAATGTTCATTTTAAATACATTAAATGATCAAAAGTATAAATGTTTTGTTCATTTTGTTTGCAGATTGTGAATGGATACATAAATGATAAATTCACCAACAACAGACCACCAAGTGAACATTTCATTACTAACTTTTTAGCAGTGGCTGTGAACTGCTTGATGAAATGTGTATCAAACAATCAATGCCATTTCAAATTTCTTTATTCTATGATGGACAAAGAAAACATAAAAAATTTGAACTGGTGTCAGTTTGTATATGACTCACTTATCAAATGTCATGTTGATTGGAGAAAGCAGCAAGGCAAGGGGTTCTACAAAGGCCCTCTTCAATTTCTGATGGTATATTCTTAGATACAAGATGTTCATTTAAATTTAAATAAATGCACTTTTTTTTATTGTTTATGTTCTGTTCCATGTTTTCTTTTTTCTTGTAGTTGTTCTATTTTGATAGAGTTCAGAGGTTAGACAAAAGGCCTCCAAGAACAATTCCTATCATATCTGCATGGAATAGAGACATGGTTCTTGAGAGGTTGAAGATTGAATTAGAATTGGGATTTGGGAGAGGGAAAATTCTACCAAGGATTGCTGCAGAAGTTGAAGAAAGTCCTAAGGTTATAAAATGATCACTTTTGTTAACATAAATGTTCATTTGTATAATCTGAAATGTTCAACTGCATAATTTTTAATATTCATTCATATAGGTTTTTATGGATGATTTTGTTTCCCTGGTAAAAAACAACTTGTTCAAACCTGTCAAAGCTTTCTTCAAAATTGGTGAAGGCAAAGGATATCTTCCCTGGAAATGACTTGGTGAAAAAAGTTGATGAAGTTTTAGGAAAGGTGGTAGCTAGGGAACCATCAATTCTAAGCCAAGATGAAGAATTCTTTGGCAGTGAGGATTTCCTAAATGCACTTGCACAAGCTGAGAAGAATCTGATGCAAGGGTCTGAAAAGCAAACAACTGAGAAGCAAATGACTGGGAAGAAATTAACCAAAAAGGGAAAGGAAAAAGAACAAGAATATGACATCAGAAAAGCTTTCAGCTTGGGGTTGACTCCACCTTCTCCAGCCATTGGTAAATTCTAACTAAAAGAGACTATATATCCTAATTTTTATATGAAAAATTCTAAATTTGTGGTCTAAATTGTCCTAAACAGAAACAGGGCCCACCTTTTCAACACTTGGTGATATAATTGAACAACCAATAATTTCAACAAATGGTAATATGTTCATATATTTAATAATAATGTACATAAACTTAAGTAGAAATGTTCATTTCTAATTATTATGTGTAAATACTATTAACTTAGTGTATCTCCAAAATGATGATTTATAATACAGCTGGAGAAAAGGATGTGGGTAAAACTTCAGCAGCTTCAGAACAAAGAATTGAAGAATTTTCTAGAACTGGTATAATGTTCAATTAAAAAGTGTAAAATGTTCATTTACAAACAAGAAATATTCATTATTAATTGTATTATTTTGTTAGACGCAGCAACTGGTTCAAAATTTGATGCTGACACTAGGTCAGATAATGAAGGATTGCCTAGAACAGGTATAATGTTCAATTATAAATACTCAAATGTTCATTTACAAAGAAATTATATTATATCTAATTAAATTTTTTCTTAGATGCAGGATCTGGTTCAGTGGTTGATGCTGACCCTAGGTCAGATGGTGGTGAAAAAAGTGATGATCCAAAAAACACAGTTGGAGGTGGAAAACAAAACAAGGAAGATGTTTTTGAAAAAACAAAAAATGATGAAAAAGTGGAGGGGTAAAATCCTGAAGACATGTCTTACTATTAGGGTTATGTAATGGTGTAGGATAAAATATCTAGATGGAACAATTTAACTTATGTTACTATCGTGTTGTAACTTGAAACTGGTGTTTCTCAAACTATTGTATGTGTGAACATTATTTTGTTGAATATGTAATATGAATGTATGGTTTATGTTAAATCAATAGGTTTATGTTAAATCAATATCTTTCATTTTATGAATTGAAAATGATTCAGGGTGTTACATAAGAAGCTTTTATTTTATTAATATGTACTGACATTGTTTCACTTTTCAGTGAAAACAAGAAGATTGTTGCTTCATCCTCAAAAGTCACAAAAAGGTACATTATTTATATTAAGTAAATGTTCAAAAATAATAATGAACATTTTCATATACCTAAATGTACATTTGTGTTATGTAATATGACCAGGAATGATGATAAGAAAAAGTCAATTGCAGAAAAGAAGAAAAAAACTGAAAAGGAAAAGGTTGAAAGGTATAATTTCAAATTTATTTATATACACTCAAATGTTCATTTATGTTCCTCATAATTTTCTTAATTTAACAATATTTTATATTGAACAACAAGACCAAAACGCGAAAAGAAAACAATTCCTCCTGCTTTCCGATCTCCTTACTTGGTCAAGTACAAGGATCTGTTTAAAGATGAGAAAGCCATGAACCAAATTGCAGTAGACTTTGCTCTTGGTGGAAAAGATGAAAGGTAATTACTTACACTAATTAAACTTAAGGTTTAATATCTTTTATAAAAATATGTTCACATTCATATTATTAAATGTTCATAATGCAGTGCACTCTTATACTATGATGGCTTGAATCTCATCAATAGAAATGAAATGAAAACTCTTGGAGATGATGTTGAAGTGACAAATTGTGTCATAGATGGATGGGCAAGGTTTCTTAATCATAAAAAGCCGAGAAACAAGATTTATTTCTCAACAGTGCTTCATGTTAGTCTTTCTTCTTTTTTTATATTATTGATTCTATTTTCCTATGATAAATAATTGCTAAAAATTCATTTAACTTCTATATGTTTGTTTGTATTTCAACAGCACATTATGTGCACAAATAGAGTTTGTCAAGAAGGATCATCAATGAAGACAAGAATTAATGCCTTCATAGAAAGAATTGACAATGAACTGAAGTTGAATAAAATTGACAGCATTGTTGGATATAAACAGGTATTAATTCTTGTTTAATACAAATGTTCAATTACCTTCAATATATTGTCCAATAACATTATATAATTTGTTCAGGTCTTCTTCCCAGTATCAACTTCTCAACATTTTTTTCTGTTGTGCGTCAATCATATAGAAGACAAAATTCATATAATTGACAATAGAAAACTACCAAAAAAGGTATCAGTCCAAGCAAAATATGAAGAACAACCAAAAATGATGGTGAGATAATATGTTCATTTATAGTTGACTACATGATCAATTATATTTTATTAATTGTTCATGTCTTCATCACAATACAAACTTCTAAACAATTTTTACTCTTTTTTCTATCAGTTAAAAGGATTGGCAGAGTACATGAAACACCTTGGATATCAAGATGCAAAAAGAATTGAAGACTACACAGTTGTTTTGGAAAAGATGAAATGGCGTAGCAACAATGACTATACAAACTGTGGAGTTTACATTATGAAGCATATGGAAACCTTCACTGCTGATCCTAATGAGAGCTGGATTTGTGATTTAAAACCAAACAATGTAAGAGTTATAAATGATCAATTATTTAAGATATAATATTCATTTATGAAACAGTAAAGATTGTTTAATTAAAATTTGACAATTCATTTTGTTCAACAGGTGGAACAAATTAGAAATCTAAGGCTCCAATACACAGCAGAACTGATGTTATTTGAAGAAAACACTGAATCAAGAGCAAATAGAAGGAAAGCTAGAAAATTTGCAACTTTGTAGTTTCAAATGTTCATTTACAACTATGTATATGTTCATTTCTTATATATGACTATTTTTTTTTTTTTAGAAGTAGACTTATGGATTTTATTTTAATATTATTGTAATTGATATTTCATTTTAATCTTTGAATGAAAGTTTTTTATATAATAGATCGAAAATTCAAAATTACAAAATAGTAATTAAATCAACATTACAAAAAAGTCTAATGTTTATAAAGTTCTGGAATACTAATTATTTATCTTTATTAGCCAAACGTTTAGCTACACTTGTATCAAAAAAGGCTAACAACTTATCATATTTAGAAGAAATCTTTTTAGAACCTAATTGAACATTTCTTGATTGAAGAATTGGAACACGAGCACCTTGATCATTTCTTTGAACTGTGGGAGGAGTAACTTGAACATTCTGAACAGGAAATCCTTGATCATTTATTTGAACCGTAGGAGAAATAACTTGAACATTTGTTGATTGAACATTCCTGGAGTTGGATATGATCATTTCTGGATTGGTGTTTGAACAATTCTGAGTTTGATTTTGAACATTCCTGGGAACAGTAGGTTGAATAACAACAGGAGATTTTGTTGACGCACTAGTATGAATTGGAACTCTTGGATTAATTTGAGAGTAAGTTTTAACACCAGAAGCACCTTTATTTGCACCAAAATTAGAACAAGGTTGAACAGCAGAAACACCTTCAAGATTTAAATCCTTCGCCTTTAAAAAAAATTAAATTGATCATTAATAAACCAGTATATGATCAGTTACAAACACTTATACAAACAAATATGGAAAAAAAAAAAAACCTTAGCAATAGATGAAATATCAACATCAATAGATATGATAGATGAAAGAGAGCTTTCACCAGTAGCCTACAAAAAAACCAAAAAAAAATATAAAAATAAAAAATTAAATAAAAAAAAAATTATAATATAGATCATAAATGTTCATATACCTGATCAAAATCATTGGAAATACTATGATTTGATTCCTTAGAACTAGAAGGAATTTCTTCTACAACAGCTGATTTTAAGCCGACCTATATTTTTAAATTATAAAAATCAATATTAATAAAATATAAATAAAATGTTTTTTTTGGCACATTTGAATTTACCTGAGCCCGTTTATTGCTCAAAACAATCAATTCAATGGGATCACTAATAGAATTAGCATAAGTAACAGCACAACCGTTCTCATCAAGTTCCTATTTAAAAAAAAAAAAACATAAATGATCATTTATGAAAACTGAAATGATCAATTTGAAAATATGAAATGATCATATACCTGTACAACTGCTTGCCCTATACCCCTTTTGTAAGGAGTGTACAGAGACTTTTTCCTCTTGAAATTACCCTTTGCCTTGTTACACTGCTTCTCCAAGGTACTCTTAGGCCTTACATTCCTCTCACCTTTAGGCCTAGCTTTTGGAGGATTCTTGATCTCAAGATCAACAATTTCAACCTCTTTAACAGGTTCACTAAAGTCAATTACACCTGATACACTCTCAACCTTTTCTTTTAACAGATTGAAATAACACTCAACCTCTGCCCTTGCATTCAAAGAATTCTGACAACTTGTTATCAACTTAACAAACTTTCTGATTGTTTGTGACCTCCAAACACTAGTAGCCACAACATTTGTCCTCAAAGTAGGTTCTTCAATACCATGACTACACATGGCAGCCTTTGTCCATCGTTTCATTATATACTCTTGTGGAATATTACGCACACAATGCAAATGATATACTCGAAGAGAATGAGAACAAAGTAAACCAGTCTCACTAAAGTACATGCATGTGCAACAAATTGCATGTGTTTCCTTATTAAAAACAACTTCATGCTTAATTATATCCTTCCCAGGCCTCCAAAGAAGATATGAATATTCTGGAAAACGCAAACCATTATCAACATGATCATAAGCTGTCCCCCTAATGAACTCCTCTTCAAAAAGAACATAAGCTTGAATAGTGTACAATGATCTTGCATGATCTAATATACCAATATTAGCAAAAGCTAGGTGCCTATTACCCCTCAGAGTATTGTAATCTCTTGCACCTTCCTTACTTCTCCACTCAGAAATGACATCAAGAAAAACATGATAAAAATCACATAAACCTTGAGTCTTATTAAGACGTTGTGAAACTGACTTATTAGTAGTTTCACTACGTTGAGAAGACAATATACCACCAGACCAATACTTCTTAGAATAAGCAGGACACCACATTTCCTTTATTTTATACAAATCACATAACCAATCATCATTTTCACATTTGTATTTATCACACATCCTGTATAACAGAAATGATCATATATTAATTTAAAAATGAACAAAATATAAATTAAAATATGTACATTTGTGTAAAGAATAATGATCATAAACAATATGGACACTAATAATATTATGATAACATACATAACAAAGTAAATTGTATGATCATATGTAAAACACTAAATGTTCATATATATATCACATAATAATCAAATATATCACATAATAAAAATAAAAAATAAATACAAAAAACAATAATTTACCTTTTCCAGAAATATTCAAATTCAGCAGGAGTTTCACAATACTTCAAAAGATATCCAAACAAATCTGTAAAGCCTTCCAAAGCTCTCAATGCTCCAATGTGTTTCTTAGAATTTTGTTCAAGATGCCATACACATAAACGATGATGAACAGTTGAAGGAAAAATGTTTCTTATACCCGCTGCAATCGCTTGTGCTTGATCAGTCATAATTGTAATGGGACTTTTCCTCCCCATTGAGTGCAAAAATGTATCAAACAACCAATCAAAAGACTCGGTGCGCTCATTAAGAATAAAACCCATACCAAACATGACATTGTTACCATGATGGTTCATCCCAACAAATGGAGCACATATCATTCCATATTTATTAGTTCTATAAGTTGTATCAAAAACCAACAAATCTCCAAAGTAATGATAATCTCTCATCATCCTACCATCACGCCAAAAAAAACTAACTAAAGCACCACTATCATCTTGTTCAAAATCATAATAAAAATCTGTCTCATCCACATGTCTCTTGGCAAAATATTTAATCAATTGGTTACCATCACATCCTTCAATTTGGGCAGCTTTTTCAGATGACAATGCATTATAAGCATCAGAAGCAGTAAAACAAAGATTAGGAGATCCCCCAACCTCCTTCTTTAGGACCCTCAAAGAATCAGTAACTTTGACTCCACTCAATTTCATTGTTGAAATGAAAAGAAGCTGCTCTTTATTCACATCTCTTTGAGACCTTATCAAATGCCTTTTTTCAGGAGGAATCATAGCATGATTATGAACCATTTCATGTCTTGTACATGTATAGACCCCTAAATGATCAATATGAAACTGCACAAAAGCTAAACAACCAGTTCGATGATCCAACTTCTCATAAATCCTTTTATTCTTACACTTATTATCTTTGAATCCCTCATTACAACAAACAAATCTTTTCATCAAAAAAGAATCATCTCTTCTTCTCTTACTCTTCCCAATTCGAATTCCAAAACCTTTCCTAAAAGCATATTCATTATACGCTTCGAAAGCTTCATCTTCAGATTTAAATTCTTTATCCTTTAATTCAGACTGTTCTGCTTCTAAATACATAATATCATCATTTTTTTCCACTGCACAATATACAATTATAAATGATCATAAAGAGTTTCATGAATGAACAATAACAAATAAGTAAAATGTTCAATATCAAAACAGCACATGATCAATTGCAAAAAGAATTTCAGCACATAATATTTTGAACAATATTTTCATTATTTACCACTACACATAATATCGATATAAAAATGTAAAAATAAATGATCAAAAATGACTTTAAGACTGAACATAAACACATTAGTAACAATGAATAAGAAAACATAAACGATTAATTGAAAGTATAATCTACAAAATATACGACAAAAACACACAATTCTAAAACACAGAGAAAACAACAAATGAAACAACAAATGAAGCAACAAAATGTTCATACAAAGTACAACAATCCAAAAACGTTCATCATAATGTAATCAAAGTTGATTAGGGGATTTTTATCCACCAATCACCGTCTGACAAGTGGACCAACCAGGTTCCGCCACGTGTCCTTCACGAAGGCCAACAGGAGCTTGCCACGTGTCAGTCACAGATACGTCCTCCACGGACCACTTAAGACACGCCACGTGTCCACCCATGCCAAGTGGGACAACCGGCCATCAAGGCCCATTTCAGTCTAGAGGCCCGATCAGCCCTAGGTTTACCTTAAGCCTAGAGAGTTGCACGCTTCCCAAGGCTATAAATACTCGATTAATCCTCATTAATCAGAAAACAAAAAAACAACCGAATAATTAAGAGATCAAGCAGAGAAGAACAGACTTATTAACAACCGGCTAATCACGCTAACAACGCAGATTACCAACACTAAGCACTCTCACCTAGAGAGATCTCATTACTTTACTTTCTGTATTGATTACTCCTTAATCAGGTACTAACTTGACCGTTGGAGGCGGAGCTCTCAGGAGTCTCCGTTATTTTGCAGGTACAGACGTCCGGTTCCAGTCTCGGAATTGTAACTCTCCCGCAGGACATCAGAAAACCCCGAAACATTTGGCGCCGTCTGTGGGGAGAGTACTTCAGAGATGGCATCCAAGTCTGTACCGACTCCAGAAGAGAGGCGTTCCCTAGACGACCCTCAAGTTCAGTCGGACCATGATACCGAAAGTGAATTTGAAGTTGAAACTCATACAGCTCCAGACGGGACCCTAAGGGCCCGCCGTACCCGTCATACTGAAATAAGGGAACGGGAGTATCTTCAAACAGGAAGCGAGCCAGCAGGCGCACCGCTTGCTCGGCAACAGCCGACTGATGGGTCTGCTCCCATCACAAGGAACGAACTCATGACCTTCATGACGGACTTCAAGGGAGAGATCCAAGAGTTGATCAACAAAAAACCGCCTGCTTCAGTCAAAGAGCAGTCGGCCAAGAAACCTTCCACTTCACTGAGGAGGAAGCCAGTTCAAGGGCGAGAGGCGACTCCCCATCCTAAATCCAAGAAGCGGGAACCGTCTGCTCTTGATTTCACAAAATTCCGTTACCCTACGGGAAATAGGAAACCGGTTCGTCATATTCAGGCGGACGGGTCAAAGCAAACGTTCATAGATGCTCGGCACCTGCTAGAGCAGAAGAAGAGTGACCGATTATCAGAGTCGGCTTCTACTTCAAATTTTCAGGACAGTTTGCGAAACGCCTCGATGAGGCCAACTCAGTCGTACCATGAGAGTCAGTCAGGCGGCACCTCCCGTCAGTCCGACTTTCATAGTGCCCAGGCGGTACCAAACTTACCATTTGTGCCGCAACAACAGTATTTTATGCAGCCACCTCCATTTGGTGGACCTGCAGCAAAAAACGTCCAACCTATGGACTGGCAGCTACGGCTGCTTAGACTTGGTGAACAGCCGTCGGCCTTCTCCAAGGAAATTACTGAAGCCGCTCAGCCGGCCAAAGTAAAAAATGTTTTAGTAGGCGCCTATGATGGCACTACTAACCCGGAAGACCATCTGATGGCATTCACCAACCTGATGTACCTTCAAGGGTTGGATGATCCCACTTGGTGCAAGTGTTTCCCAGCGACTCTCAAGGGAATTGCACAGCAATGGTTCGGCAACCTGCCGACTGGTTGTGTAAACAGCTTCAGGACGCTTGCTTACTTATTTGCCTCCAACTTCGCAATGAACATCCCTGCGAAGAAAACGACCCCTGATTTGGGAACAATTCAGCAGGGTGAAAAGGAGGGGCTTCGTTCCTACATCAGGCGGTTCAACCTGATGAGAATACAGATTCAAGGGTTACCGGATGAGGTAGCTTATACTGACTTTTTTAGAGGTCTCAAAGACGGGTCTACCTTCAAATTTGATTTAGTTCGAAAAAGGGTGGCGACTCTTCAAGAGGCCTTGATTGAAGCAGAAGCCTATATACAGGCGACTGATCTGTGTACGATGAAACAGTCGGACGGGAAGAGGTTCGACAATAGAGAGGGACGACAGAAACAGTCGTCCAACAAGGATGAAAAAAGAAAAGGGGTCTGGGCGGCTGATTCCTCTAAACAGCCGGCCCAGAAAAAGAAAAAAGAATTCAAACCATACTCCCCAAAATATGTGTTTAACAAGGATAACCAGTTTATCCTAAAAGAAATAAAGGGACGGCTCTCAATTGAGAAGCCGCTCCCCATGAAGGGTTCTGCGAGCAACCGGAACCAAGACAAAATCTGTGCTTATCATGATGACATTGGTCATCACACCAATGACTGCATCAGTCTCATGCGGTACCTAGACCGATTGGCTGATCAAGGTGATCTTGACACTTATGTCAAGAAATCTGCGGGAAACACTTCCTCAAAAAAGCAGTCGGCCAAAAAGAATCAGCAGGCCGACAGTTCTGATACAGATGATGCAGTCGTCTACACCATTGCAGGCGGCTTCTCAGGAGGCGGCCCCTCTATTAGGGGCAACAAAGATAATATAAGGCGGTTAGATGTAAATTCCGTTCACCAAGAACGACCGTCCAAATATACATTTCCTGAGATTGTCATCACTGAAGAGGATCTAGGAGGAATAAGGGGGCCGCATGACGACCCTCTCGTTATTGAATGTAAAGTGGCCAACCAGAGAGTTGGCCGAATCCTCATAGATACCGGGAGCTCTTCAGATCTCATCAGCAGCAAATGTCTATCAAAACTGAAATATCAGACGGACTGCATACATCCGGCCTCCCCCCTTTAATAGGGTTTGGGGGAGGAGTCGTCCACCCACTGGGACGAGTAGATCTACCCATCCGCCTGGGCGAAAAAGGGGAAGGACGACACATGGTAGTCCGGTTCCTAGTGGTAGAGGAACTCTCTGCCTACAACATGATTCTGGGTCGACCAACCCTGAATAATTCCAAGGCTGTTATAATCCCGTCACTTATGCTGCTTAAGTTTGAAAGGGACAATGGAACAGTCGGCTCCCTTAGGGGAGATCAGAGGATGGCCCGAGAGTGCTATCTCTCGGATGTCAAGCCCACTGTTATGGCCACTGGGTCAAGTGGAGAAAAAACAGACCTTGACAATGTCAAGGAAAGTGCGCCTGTTCAAGAAACAGGCGACAAAAAGAGAAAGGCACTCCAGACTGAGTCCGCAAGAAAAGCAAGAAAATAGCAATCATTGGCAGAGGACCGGCCGGATGAGTTCCGCCCTCAGCCGGCTGGTGAGCATGCGGACCTGATATTAGACGACTCTCATCCTGACCGAACAGTTAAAGTAGGGACGACTGCTCTGAGAAAGTATATACTTGTTGCCGTTGACTACTTCACTAAATGGGTAGAGGCGGAGGCTGTAAAGGGAATCAAGACGAAAGATGTAATTTCATTCATTTGGAAAAACGTCATCACTCGGTTCGGGGTTCCCATGTCTATGGTTTTTGATAATGGTCCCCAATTTGAGACGCCTGTTCTCAAAAGCTGGTTGGGAGACCAAGGAATTGCACATTACTTTGCATCTGTCGGCCGTCCACAAGCAAACGGCCAGGTAGAAGCCTTTAATAAAATCATCTCAGACGGTCTCAAGAAAAAGATTGAACGAGCAGGCGGCCTATGGGCAGATGAACTACCACATGTTCTTTGGGCCATTAGGACGACTGAAAAAGGGGCGACTGGAGAAACTCCCTTCCTCCTAACTTATGGTGCAGAAGCTGTTCTTCCAATAGAACACTACGAGCCGACTCTTCGAGTAATGCTATATGATGAAGAGGCAAACTGGGAAGCTATGCGCCTGGCATTAGACTCACTTCCTGAAAAAAGGGGCAATGCTGTTTTGCGCCATGAGATCTATCGCCTAAGAATGACTAGATCATACAACAAGAAAGTACACAGGCGTCCACTCAAAGTAGGGGACTTTGTACTTAGAAAAATGGAAGCAGTTGGTAGGGCCAATGAGTCTGGAAAACTAACTCCCAACTGGGAAGGACCCTACCGAATCTATGCGGAAGTCAGGGACGGTACCTACCGTCTGGAAACACCAGACGGACAACCGTTGCCTCGAACCTGGAATGTAGATAACCTTAAAAAATATTTCTTCTGAATGATGTAAAGTAAAGAGCTACTTAATAAAGTTTGCACTTACTATTCAATATTGTATTACGAGGGGCATGCCGTCTGTACCTTTACAGTCGGCTACTCTCCATTGAGTTTCACTATCTTTAGAGGGGCATGCCGTCTGTTCCTTTACAGTCGGCTACTCTCCATCGAGTATTTTACTCACAATACTTAGCTAAAAAGATAAGGGCCTGGCCGATCCTGTACCTTACAGGCGGCTACCCTTCTTTTACTTAGCACCTACGTTCACCAAGAACTTACCAAGGCCATCGGCCGAATGATCAGACCAGGCGCCAATCCACCTGATCAAAACTAAAAAACTAATTCGACCTGTCCCAACATCATAGCAGGCGTCCGACGGCATCCCTCCGGATGAAATTCGTCGCAGAGAGCAGCTCCCTTTTGGGTGGAACATTGTTCTATAAACTAATTACACGGCACCTATACGACTGTCCCAAAGGGCAACCACGTAGCCGTTTTTGAGACAAGGATAACTCTATCACTAACCAAACCAGTGGTAGCAGTTGACATCTGAGTCAGATGACCGCCTGTATTACTTGGGATAAATGCAGGGGGTACCTATTGAGTTAATAGCCAACAAACATTGGCGAATCAAGGGGTCTAGCCGGCCTACGCCGCCTGGTACCTCTACTTCTCAAACAAAGTGACGGCGACTGAGTAACTCCAAAGTTAACTCATAGTCACTCCTTCAAATTTGGTATGGAACCTAAAAGGTTTGAGTCGTCCGCCTGTTTTAAACAAACAAGGGCACTCGAACCCCTATTCCTACTGGATAACCTATTAAGTTAATAGCTTACATTGGTGAATCAAGGGGTCTAGCCGGCCTACGCCGCCTGATACCTCTACTACTCAATCAAGATTGTGACAAAGACTAAGTAACTCCTATGTTACCTTAATAGTCACTCAAACTTAGTATGAAGCCTAAAAGGTATGAGTCGTCCACTTGTTTTTAATAAACAAAGGCTCTCAACCAATACTCTTGCTAGGTTAAAAAATAACGAGTTTAAAGCCAACATTGGCAATAAAGGGAAACAACCGGTACCCGCCGCTTGTTTTCCTACTTAAAATCCTTGGCTACTAGGTAATTCTATTTACTTGGTCAAATTGAATAAAGAGTTCGAATACCGATTGATTAAATGGCCGACTGATCATCTATCCTGGAAACAGACAACCAGTCGTCCAGGGGCATAGGCGGCATACTTACCTGTCTAAACGTTTGGCCATACACAACAGTCGGTCAAGTGAGCAAACTTCAAATACTTAGACAAATTTGAACAAAAACAAAATATTTGATTAAAATGAGCCGGCCATAAAAGACCAGCAGAATATTCAAAACCCCGGCCCCCTGGCCGGGTAATTACAAAGCAAACGGCACGCAGGCCGTGAAAAGAAAAAAAATATACTTAAAGCTTAAGAAGGGGGCAGTTTAGTATCAGCAGCAGCCACCTGGTCAGCACTCTTCTTGCTGGACTCGGCCTTAGCTGCATCATTTTTTGATGCCTTACCCCCAAGTGGCACAAGCGCCACAACCGGCTCTTCCTCCTCCAACGCAACGTCCATCGCCTCTTCTTCAGCAGCCGCCAGGATCTGTTGATTATATATTTCCGAACACTGGCGGTACGTTCTTTCCCATGAGGCAAAGTCGGCACTGGGGAACAGTCGTTCCCAGGTCATGCGTTGGATTTGGGCGGAGTCTTCCACCATCTCCCGGACGAGCTCTTGTTTCTCTTGCTCGGCCTTGTCCGAGAGCTCTTGGGTAAGACTCTTCTCCTGGTTCACCAGGCGTTCTTTTACGTTAGCCAAAGATTTCTCCATGGCTTCGTAAGAGTGCATTTTTTGGCGAAGGGGTTTCAGCTCGGTTTTAAGTTTGGTGACGGTCCCCTCCAGCTCGTCAACCTTCTTTTGGGCCGTCTCTAGCTGAGCCCGAACAGCGGCGGTCGCCTGCGCCTGATAATAAAGAAGATCAAGGGTCAGTACTTCATTTTGGGCAATTTGAAACATTGCCTTATCACAGCTGGAGGCGGCCATAGCCTTTGCGGCCTTTACCTCTTTGTTTTTCCGATCAATCGGCTTGCGAAGGCTGTTGACTCGGAGCAGGGCCTAAGTACAAAGAAAAACAGGCGTCAGTTTCCAATCAAAAGAGTTAACAGGCGTCCTGGAACTCAAAAGCTCAAAAAGGTGCTAAGTATACCTCAGCTAGGATCCCCGAAATTCCATCGAGGTCAAGGGTGCCGGCACCCTTGACCGCCTCCCTGTCAGATGGAGGAACTATTTTAACCATTGACTTGGCTACCTCAACCAAGTCAAGTCCCTGGGGGCCGGCTGCATTAAGCGAAAGGAAAAAACAAGTTAGACCTAATCAAGAAGGAAGCAAGGGTGAGTTTTTACAAGCAAGTGTCCATACATCTAGGCGGCCCCGCCTGGGTCTTTGAAGAAGTGGCCGGCTGCTTCTCAGCCGCCACTGTTTTCCTGGAAGACCCAGGAGAGCTTGCAACAGTCGTCCTCCGGGCCTTGGGGTCCGGCTGTTGCGAGGAAGAAGCCCTTGGAGTGCCAGACTGAAAACAAAAAGAGTTAGTATATGCATAATACAACTAAAAGGAGGAGTTTTCAAAGCTTACCAAGGGTGCCTCCTTGCTGGGGGAGTCGACATACGACTGCTTCATTAGTGAGACCCGCAGCATGGCCGCCGCAGTCTTAGATGCTGTTATTTTACTCATGGCGTCGGCTGAAAGAAATAAACAGCAAAGTTAGTAAAAATTCCAAGTAAACAAGGCGTGAAAAAACAGAGTATTCGTCAGGCCGGCTACCTCTAGAGCACCGACTGCCGAGGCCACAGGCGGCCAAGAAGTACTCGTCATAGAGCCACTTGAAGCTCGGGACGCAATTTAGGGGTACTTGCTCTCGTACCCCTGAAGTAGAGTTCACCCTAGTCTCTACTTTGAAGAGTCCTTTGTCTAGGATCTCTTTTTTAGCCTTTGGGGGAACAGGCGGCATGCTGCGGCCGCCTGCGAGAAGAGGTGGATCCCTGTTCCACTTATTAAAACGTTTGTTCAGCTCCGTGTCTGAACTCTCGATAATAAGGAAGGTGTTCCGCCAATCCTTCCATTTGTTTGCCTTACCTCTCGTCATGAGGTAACCCCTATGGCTTGTCAATTGATACCAGCCGGTACCTCCCGACTTGGGGGTCCGGCTGAGATAGTTCATGTGGGCGAAAGCCTCAAAACTTGGCTCCACCCCGTTCAGTTCGCACCCGGCCACATAGCCGAGTACGTTTACCCAAGAGTTGGGGGCTAACTGCCATAACCCCAGATCATACCCATCTAAAATCCGCTGAACAGCCGGATGTAATGGGAAGCGCAGTCCAGCTTTGATGGCCGCCACATAGCAGCCAAAGCAGCCGTCACCATAGCTGGTACCAGCCGGCCAGACGACAGTATCTTCTGGATCCGGCACAAACAGTAAATACTCCGGGCCCATTTTGTGGTTAGCAATAAAGCTCGCCACGTTGTCTCGCATGGTTGCAATCCGGCCCCGGGGCACCCTGCAGTAGTAGGGGGCGTTTTCCTCTCTGTAAGAGGCGGACGGCTCTGCCCAATTATCCCCCTTCTCCACTGCATGAGAACTTCTCGCCTCTTGTAGGCGGCTATGTTTTTCTTCTGAGCCAGAAGAACTATGGTCAGAAGAGCTGGATTCGGACTCGTCCCCTGACGAGTCCGAAGAGGACGACTCCTCCCCTCTCCTAGAGGGGCCCGCCTCCTCTCCCTTAGAAGGAGCAGAAGGAAAATTAGACATGTCCACGGTTAGATGAGAAGGGAACACCTTGGTCCCTCTCTCAGCACTGTCAGCTTGACAGTCGCCTCGTTCTACATCTGGCGCCTGGTCAGATGTTTCGCTAAGGAGCACCCTTTGGGAGGAGCCGTCTGAGTTTGATATCATAGCAGTCTTTTTTGTTCTGGCCATCACGTTCTGCATAGACACAGATTCAGTCGGACTTTGTATAAAGGGCAAAGATGGGTCCAGAAAAGGGCAGGCGGCACTCCTAGTCCTAGATTCAGCCGTCCCCGGTGACCGGCTGATCACTAACTTAGGGCGTGTCGTGTGCTTCCATGGTGCCATTTCAAAAAATAAAAAGAAAATTAAGAGTAAGAGAACTGAGTTACCTGAACGGGTGACGGTTGATGAAGTCCTGGAAGTTCGGGTCAGTCGGCTTGTCAGAACAGGCGGTAGGCAGAAAAAGTCCGAAAATGTCAGAGCAAGTTCAGGGGTCCGAATGTTCTCGCAAAAGTTCTCAAATGTGAAAATGACCGAAGTCAGCACTTCCTTTTATAGGCAAAATGAGAAGGCGAAGGGTCGCTTCCAAATTCAAATTTGGGCGGGAAAATCTCTCGGCCGTCTGCAAGGTGACACCTGTAACGGGCCGTCGCCTGTCACCGTGCGACACCTGTCACAGGCGACACGTGACCAGTCGCGTGCCACCTGTGAGGGGCAAATGATTAGGGGATTTTTATCCACCAATCACCGTCTGACAAGTGGACCAACCAGGTTCCGCCACGTGTCCTTCACGAAGGCCAACAGGAGCTTGCCACGTGTCAGTCACAGATACGTCCTCCACGGACCACTTAAGACACGCCACGTGTCCACCCATGCCAAGTGGGACAACCGGCCATCAAGGCCCATTTCAGTCTAGAGGCCCGATCAGCCCTAGGTTTACCTTAAGCCTAGAGAGTTGCACGCTTCCCAAGGCTATAAATACTCGATTAATCCTCATTAATCAGAAAACAAAAAAACAACCGAATAATTAAGAGATCAAGCAGAGAAGAACAGACTTATTAACAACCGGCTAATCACGCTAACAACGCAGATTACCAACACTAAGCACTCTCACCTAGAGAGATCTCATTACTTTACTTTCTGTATTGATTACTCCTTAATCAGGTACTAACTTGACCGTTGGAGGCGGAGCTCTCAGGAGTCTCCGTTATTTTGCAGGTACAGACGTCCGGTTCCAGTCTCGGAATTGTAACTCTCCCGCAGGACATCAGAAAACCCCGAAACAAAAGTAGTAAATTCAAAAATCGAAAGTGAATAATAATACATCAATTAAGTTCAAATTAACAGAGCATTATAACAGAACAAATTAGGGATAATTAAAAATTGAAAAATTATGATCACAATTACTCACATTGTTGCACAAACGAATCAACGAAACGAAGTCCAGAAGGAAACACACGCTCGCAATCGCGATCAAAATCAACGCAATCTCCAGATGCAGAATTCGCCATTGACGATCGGTAACAATTAACGAATTCGTTCAAAAAATCAAATGAAGAAGATGAATTAGCGAGAGAAAAATGTAGATCAAAAATGGAGGTTGGTTGATCAATTGAAGAGAGAGAAAAAATAGGGTTTAAAATCATATATATACATAAATTGAATAATAAGAATCAAAGGAAAAAGGAAAAAGAGGAAGAAAAGAAAAAAAGAAAAAAAGAAAAAAAAAAAAAAAAAAAAGGAAAGAATCGCAAAAGAGAACTCAATACCAGCTACAAAACGACGTAGCATAGGGGGGTGTAGGGAACACACCCTACACTAGGGTGTAGGGTAAAATTTTCACGTGCCTAGTAAGTGAAGTTTGTGAAAATTCTGCTTCTCCTAACTTCCAATTTCAAAATTAAAGGCACGTGGCTGATGTGGGTCCAGGGAACTAAAATTATCTTTTATGCCACCTTTTGAAGGTTTTACAAGTTCGCTGAGAACACCCCACCGTAGCCACTACCTGCAGCCAACAAGCCTCCTTTCGGATCACCTTCTAAAACAAACAGTCCAATCACTGATTTTCACACCGGCGAATTATCCACCATGGTCTCCTGGGTGGACCTTCAAACTCGCCTCTGCCTATGTTGTCGTTGGCGACGAAACAGAAAAGTTTCACACTTCGTTACTTTCCTTTGTCATCCTCTGATCTTAATGGAAGCTTCTTACTTATGTCTTCTCTTTCCACCCCATCAACTACCATCTCATGTTCTTCTAGTATCTAAATTATTAAAACATCCTAAAATACCCTTAGCCTACTGATATTGATGCATAACATGTGATTTCTAAAAATTTCATATAAGTTGCAACAATGTTTTATTTCTTTGTTTGGAAATTCTTTGTCCCTATCTTTCTTTCTCCATTAAACGCTCAGCAAATTTTTTTGTCTTGGAATCAGTTTTGAGAAGTTTATTGCAACTTATTTGACACGGAGGAAGTATTAATCTGCTTATTATAGACAAACAAGCTCAAGCTGATGACTGATGAGCGAGACAAATTTAAGGCACAAGTTGAAGATCTGTTGACAAATGAGGATGAACTTAAACTTACTTTTCAATCTATTGAGGATAAGGTAAAATTCATGGTTTCTTGGCACTTTCATAACTCCATGTGTTATACTTGATAGCTACTAAAACTCTAAGCTTATAACTATAGCTTTTCCACACTAAGATCCATTTACTTGCAGGTTTCGACAGAACAACATGAAGCAGATTATCTTTCAAGGAGAGTAGCCAAACTGGAAGAGGATATGCATGATGTAAGTTGTGTGTGTGCCATTTTTTTTTCATGGTGCAATATTAGTTAATCCGTTCTCTCATTGCATATAAGTTTATCTAAATTTAAACTGTTAATCTGTTATAGTCTAATTTATTTTAAACTGGCTCATGGTGTTATAGCCTTATATGCATAAAAAGGTATCTAGTGGGTCTGTAGTGGTTTATATTAAAGACTTAAAAGGGAAAAATACTTAAATGGAAAATTCTAGGTAGGTTCTGACGATACTTTGTACTCCATTAAGCAGGTGATAGGAAAGATTTGCAAGGAGAATGAGAAACAAGCAAGTTGAGAAGGATGTGTACCTTTCATTTTGTGAAGCTGTAAATCCTGTTTGTCCTTTTGAAAGCTGAGAAGATGTAAATCCTGTTTGTCCCTTTTGAAGCTGAGAAGTTGTAAATTCTGTTTGTGCCTATTATTTCTTAGAGAAGCAAGTTGAGAAGTTGCAATCTCCGTCTGCACATTTCTAGTTTGCCTTGACTGCAGCAACACCAGAAGAGTCTAGTGTGGTACAGTTAACAAACAGAAATTTTGGAAACTGATGTGATGTGAAATAGGGGTGCAGTTTCAGAAACTTGTTTTCATGACTATTGACTTGATGTCGAATCATCACCATATGTTCAAATTAACAGATATCAGAACTCTTTACATTACGAACAAATCATTGTCTTAATATGCAAATGCAGTCAAGTTTTTAATAGACATTTGGCTATCAGCGTACGCATATATATGTCAAAATAGAAGGGTTCAGATTTCTGTATGCATAAAATGTGTACATGTTTGTTTGACTTGCTGGTAGGGCGATCCAGAGTAAGGGGCTTGTAATTGAAGCTGAGACCTCAAACGATATCATGGAGGTTTGGATGCTCAAGGTCCAAGTTCCACGTGTTGTAGTTCTTACAGACATTAGGATTTGTGATTGTAATCTCCTTTATTAGTTTTATAGTCTCCTTTATTAGTTTTGTAAAAGTCTTAAATTTAGATTATACGATCCAAGTGGTAAAAGTGTCATTTGGAGTGAATACCAACTTCCCTATTAGGCTATTAGCTTATATATAGAGATTATTCATAATGTTTTAGAATAAGGGCTTCTTTGGTGCACCTTATTTTTGCTTATCTTAACTTATATGATCTGATCTGAATGTCAAATTTGACCAAACTTTGACCTTATATATACGATAATCTATGCGGAAAAAATATATCAAGTGGGGTCTTGTTAGATTCGTGGATAATGTGTACTTTATTAATATATGATTTTCATTACGAAATTAAAGATATTTAGCGATAAAAAACTGCACATAGAACGATGATCTGATTTGTACTTATATTTTCTGTTCTAAACTTATTTTTTCTGAAATAAGTAAAACTAAGGTGAATTAAACATGGCCTATTTTATATGTACGTATGTGTTACTGATAAGGCATAAAGATGTCATCGAAGATTATCAACGCACCCCACGTCCCCACCTAAATAAGTCTCGAGATAGGAAATAGAAAGAACACAACTAATACAAAGGGTGTTAGCGCCTGTTCTCCCCAACTTCTTTCAGTACAATTCAGTTGAGTTTAGTTCAATTCAATTCAATTCAGTTCCTAATTTCTTCCTTTTATTAAATATTCTTTTTAACTCAATTCAATTCAATCCTAATTTCCTTCTCTAATAAAATATTCTTTTTACCTTAATTCAATTCAATTCAGTTTGGTTCGGTTCAATTCAATTCAGCTTAGCTGTTTTCATCCAAAGCAAACATGCCCTTAATTACTCTATAAATCATTCCAAATCATGATGGATTTTAATTATTAACAAGGTCTAGTTTAGTAATGTTAACACCCGTGCAAATGTGTGATGCAACACCATACTTATAAACCAATATTTGACTATAATAAATTTAATTTCTTACACTTATAATCTAATATCTGATAATTATAATCTAATTTCTGACAATTACAATCTATTATATGATAAATATAATCTAATATCTGATAATTATAATCTAATTTTTGAAAATTAAAAACCTAATACCTTGACACTTATAATCTAATATCTGATAACTATAATCTACTCGTAATATCTAACCATTATTATCAAAATTATGTTACTTTTAATCTAATATCTTATATTTATAACTTAATATCTGACCATTATTATGAATATTATCTAATTTATGACAATTAAAATTTTTTATTTTTTTTTTCTGTTTGTATGACCGGACTCACGTGAGTCCGTTCTACACAATACTTTCACTTTAATGTCAATCATTAAAAAATGAAGAGTATTTGCAATTAATGGTTATAATCTAGTATCTTCAAACCAACATAAACATTGTTTCAGCTAATTTTTCTCAAACTTAAGAATTTTAAAATTTCAAATCTCTACTACATTTATATGGTTATGTAACACTTTCTTGTTTTCATGAAACTTTAACTACAACTTATATACTTATAACCCGAAACGCTCGAATCAAATCTCGTACGATTTGCATCACTTTATTGTTTTCATTACTAACTTTATTTTGGTGTTTCACCCGCTTCACCCTTTAACACTAATTTGGATTCGGGGTTCTTCCACCAAGTGCAGCCTTATTACCACTTCACTAACAGTCAATTCAATTGATTCTATTACTAACTTTAATTGTACATAAACCCAAATATCTCGTATCAAATCTCGTCTACATCATTATTAACCGTGCGACACCATCTATCATCTTGTACGGACTATAATTGTTTTCATACTTGTATTTAAAAAAAAAGGAGGGCACAATGAAGAAAGGGAAGAAAGAGAAAAAGGGTGTAAAGATCCAAAAATCCGACAGGTCAATAAAATGTTTGCACTCATGTGGGTGGGGGTTAGTTCAACAACGTAGTTGCCACGTACGTGGTTCCCACCTTCACATGCCTTCTTATGTGCCATATCTTGGTTGGCCGACACCAATCATAATAAAATTCCTAATTTTTTTTATTTTTATTTTTTTTTGTTTTCACATATTCTAAATAAAATTAAAACACAAAATTAAAAAAAAATAAAAATTTTAAAACCCAGAAATTTACAATTTTATTTTTTTTCACCCAAAAACCTTAGTTAAATCATATTTCCTTCAAAAAAAAAAAAAAAAACCTTAGTTAAATCATAATCAGATTCTCAACACTGTTAATATTTCAATTTTTTTTTTTGACAAGATCTAGGTTGATATAAAACCTATTTCATCAACACTAATCTTTTCCACTTCGATTAATTTTCATTGATTTTTTCCCCAATTCAATTCCAATTTTAATTTTTCTCAATTGGAAAGATTTAGGGTTTTTTGCCGCTTTTTCAATTTGAAATTTTGTCAATTGATCGCCTTGAGTTTGAGTACTAGATCGCCGATTACAGCGATTTGGTACTCCGGCGAACGGCGGACGTCTTGATTCTCTTGTTGAATGTGCTTCGAAGTTTAGTTTTTGATTCTGGAAGATTAATGCATAATAAAATGGGCCCACCTCTTCGCAGGTTTTGAAATTTTTCTGGGAAATTTCTGGGCTTTTTTTGTAGTGATTAACGGCTATTTTTGTTGATCTTATTCGTTTGATTATGTTTTTTAGTGGGGTTTCGAAACGATCGAATGATAGCGCAAGGCTTGTAAATGACTACTATTCTAGGTGTTGTTTTTTGGGTTCTTCATTGGAGTTTCATTTCCTTCAGTTTCTGATAAGGTACATTGATTTATTTTGTAATTAATTTTTCAGTTTTCCATGATTTGGGTTTCCAAATAAATGAAAAATGTTACTAGCATTTAGTTTAATTTAATAATTTCGATCGGAATTTTGAATTATGCTGTTTTTTTTTTTTTAAAAAAAAAATTAATAAGTTATGATTGAGCTATGATTTGGGTTTCAGATTAAATTATCTTCAAGAACTTATTTCCTCTTTGATGGAATTTCTAAAAGTTCCGCGAAGTCTCTTGAAAGATCTTGCATCATTGACAATCCCTAAGGTATGTCATTAATCGTTTTTTTCGTGTTTTCGAATCGCGTGTTTTTTTTCATTGTTTTCTTACCTTTGCTAGCTATCTTAGAAACTTGAATGAATTCTATTGATGGTTTTTTACCAATTGCCACTACTTATTTTATTTTATTTTTTTAGATATTTTACAATGCTTTAAATGAAC
>NW_018745481.1:0-21148 GCF_001683475.1 Chenopodium quinoa
AAACTGAGAATTCCCAAGAACCTTTGCATATTCATAAAGCTCTGTCATCTGCAGTAACAACCAAAAACCAAACATAATCTTCAAGATCATTTCTATCACTACATATTTTGCTCCAAAAGAAAATAAAAAATTTAATGGGGAGGCATAGATTATATGATGGATAGTGAAAGGATGGTGCATAAGAAAATAAAAACAGCCTAGATTATTAAGGGCAGAGAGCTACTATAAGCAAACTATTCCAACAGGTTCAAAGCATGAAAGCACATCTCCAAAACCTCAAGAAAGGCAACAGAGATGAGAAGATTCCAGGAAGCTCACTTGCAACCTCAAGAAACTATTCCAAGTAGTTCGAAGCACATCTCCACAACTTCAAGAAAGCCAACAAAGAAGCCAACTTAGACGAGACACGAGAGAACTCATACAATCGCCACCATCCAGCAGCAATCCAAAGACAGTAGTTTTCAAGATTTAAAAAACAAATCACTTATCTAGAGCTCATCAACATCTTAAGTAGGGGAGGAGTTAGAATCCAACGTCCTTTTCATGTATTTGGCTTATTTAATGCGTTCAAAGACTTTCCTTTTAAGTTTATAGGCTATTGAGTAATTATGATGTTATTGTCAATCAGAAACGCAAGGAAAATATTGCATCTCCAAAAGAAAATCTTCAGAGAATCATGAGTAGTGAGTATCAAACCTTCTTTTCCCAGCTTTACTTTGATACAAGCGTTGTGTTGTTGCACCTATATAGAAATCGTGTTGTCACTCATCCTAACGCATACAACTCTGAAAAATCCCTCTCTTGATTTCCTGGAATCCTGGTTGTCAGCCTCACTTGTGCCTACTGCCTGCCTGCACAAGCGCCTGATCAACCGTACCCCCTAGCGTTTGTTTCCAATAGGAAATAATGTCCCTTTATACGATAAAATCTTTGCTTGTACACTTCATTTGCTCAAGCCTCTTCCACTCAAGCCTTGCACCCTAGCCAGCTTCTCAGTATAAGTGCACTGAACAATCCAGTGTCAAAACAATCGGACCTTTCACATGGCATGCCAACTAATAAAATAGGTAAGCACTGGTAGGTAAGGAATGTAGAATGAGATCAGAGAAGGTATAAACTTTAAAGAGGAGCTGGTTTCCCAGACAAAAGCTTCCTGCCCAAGGATCAAAAGTACTTGACTCGGGTAATAAGTCAAATCAATGGCAAAAGGAGAGGGGGGGGGGGGGAGATGAGCCACAATCAGAGAAAAAAAAAATCAAATTCTAGCGACCCATCCTGCACCAACAATGGGTAGAGACCTGACATGTCAATTAATCTACAATTTCATGAGTGTGCACTTGTGGGTATGTGATAAGAGTATCAATGATGATGACTTCGAAAATTTGATCAACAAGCATCAACAAAGCTTGTCCCTAAACATTGATGCGTCCATGGCTAGCAACTCACACTACCTTGGACATCAAGATAGTCCACGGTTTGCATGGTGGCTTTTCTTGGTGTTCTTGAACACACTTGAGTGTTCTTTTTCTCTTTTTGAAGATTCTTGAAGATTCTTGGAAGATTCTTGAAGGTTCTTTTAAATTGCTTTTGTAGATTTTGCTTCCAGGATTTTACCTTTCACTTGAAAGGGTTTTTCTTGGTTTAAGCATTAGGATTCTTTAAAATTATTTTAGTTAAGTTTTTAAGATATTTTCGTTAGTTGGTTTATCTGATTTAGGCGTGTGGAAATCTGAGAAATACATGTGGGAAAACTTTCCTATATTAGATTAGGAAATCTTATCTAATGTAGGGAAGATTTGGAGAGGTTAGCTGAAGACATTTGCGAGTATGGAGATTGTGCGCGTAGCTTGGAATCCAAGCTAGTTTGGAAATTCTAGCTGCACTAGAATTCTTAGACGAGTACTAGTTTCTTTTAGCCTAGAATTCTACTTGTTCTAGGATAGAATTAGCTATAAATGTTCATTGTAATCCCACGTTGAAGTACACGAAAGAATACACACAAATATTCAGATTTATTTCTTAAGTTGCATACTTGAGTTTTGTGAGATTGCGATCAATTGCTGTTTTGCTTGTTTTAGTTTAAAACATTCGTTTGGATTAATTAATTAGGTGGATTCTTAGTTGATTGATCTTAGTTTTTGTTTAATTCTTGGTGGATTTCCTGTATAGAATTAGGCTTAAACATATCCTTTGTGTTTTGTTGATTTTCGGATCAATAATTCACATCAGTATGCAGAATACATCTTTTAGACAGAAACTTAGATGTGAGATGATATCATAGGTTGGTCTTATAAAGCTACAAAAAGATGAAAACAAGGAGCTGGGTTTCCCAACCAAAAGCTTGCTTCCTATGATCGATAGTAGAAAACTCAAGTACATGACCTTGTTGAGTGTAGAACATCTGATAGCACAATTTTTTTGGTCTGAATGCTTAAATAAATCTAGATCCATCCCCACTTGGCTTCTTTACTGTTTGGTAAGTGGGATTGGACAGGAAATCGTTGGGCTTAGCTAAAGAAGCAAATTAAACCCTGTCACTAATCTCACTATTGTTCATTCCTTACCCCAAAGCGACAGGCCAATAGGCCATACAGTTAAGTCACAAGCACTGTTAGAAAGATCTGGCAGTTGAACAAGTTCAGAGAAAAGCCAAATACAAGTATGCTTATAGCTGAGGTGATTCGACACCAAGTTCCAACATTGCTTGATAATGACTTAAAACGAGAGTGTAAACAAAACTCAAAACAAACCTACAGACCTCCAGTTGATTTCAGAGTACAATAGTCTTCACTGAGTTCACTCTAGATAATACATATTGTGGCAGCAATCCATTACTCCAAAACAAAACTTTGGAAGAGTTGGAGATCAACACTTCCCATGAACACTATAATCAATCAACCCCAACATCAAGCAAGGATCTAAAGTCAATAAGTAGAAACATGAATAATGTTTATCCCAAATAAAAATTAGACCCAAGTTCTTGTCCCCTCGATGAATAGTAGCCTCAACCAAGAACTGACATAAGAAAAAAAAAAACAAAAACAAAAACAAAAACAAATTATAGAAGGGATCTATACATTGATGGTCAGGGTGAAAATCATAGATAGTAACTTAGGTAACAGTTATTCAACTAGCTAAAGTAGTACGCAAAATGTGATAAACTATGACACACGATAAAATTTAAAGTAATATAAAAAAATACAAAGGACAATTTTATCCCCGATTTAAGGCATAAATAAATGCAGAGTTCTCTAGCAAGTAGAAACACCACAATAAAAGTCTAACTGCATGCATAGAAAAGCCGAAGTAACTTGTAAAGGAACTACAAGAAACTAAAATAACACCTGAATTGCCTCAGGACTAGCATACGTCCTTGGGAAGTTCCAGTGGTCTGCACCAATGAGACACAATCTTGCACTATCTGAATACTGCTCAAATCCAGCCTCTGCAACCAAGTAGCAGATATGTGCAGCAGTAACCTATACAATTGGACTCATATAAGAATGAAGCTGATAAATCTTCTAACTTTTCTACAACTGTAGACTAATGGATGGAAATGGCAATTTTGAAGTTGCAAACAAAGAAAATAAACAATACTTAACAGCCAACAGCTGCTGCCCAAAATAAAAGTGGAAGACATACATCATGTTTTTCCTTCAGTAGACAATCTCCAAGATGGATAATCACAAGATGATCATTCTCAGTTCTATTTGCAGTTATTACAGCCAAATTTTCCTCCCAGTTCTCCAGCATGCTAAAACCTGCATTCTGCTTAGCATACTAAAATTTCAACGTTTAATAAAAGATATTGTAACCACCTCAAGTAAGCATCACCAAAGCTAAATCAAACATTTATGGGACATTCAACATAATTTCCCAGTACTATTGACAGTTCTTACAATTCAATTCTCTTTAAATAGGAAAAAAAATAATCAAAATATACAAAATGCTCCCGCTGCCAATGCCCATAAATAATCTTCATGTTATCTTTTAAGGATACCCATGTGAGAAGAACCCCTTTCACATTTTAATCCTATCAATCAATCAAAGACGTAATCCAATAATGTGGGGTCGGCTCACATTTTAATCCTAACCCCACTAAAATTTAAAATGCATGTCCTAACGTAAGTTAGGTAATAGGAAGATTATTTAAGGTCGGAGGGACTATATGGTAAAAACTCAGACAAAGTGAAAGCAAGATATCAAATCCAATAACCTCTTTCCAACGAAGTCTCTTCGTTCTCCCTCCTCCAAACCCATGGAACTATGGAAACCCCTTCTCGTCCTCCCACAATTCCATCCCCTTCCACAACTCTCCTCCTCACCATCCTATTTTAGCAACCCCCTCCTCATAGACCCCCTTTCCCCTGTATGTATAACAGTATAAGTATTGCCCTTAAGTTGAAGCAACCCAGAAACCTTGCTGTTTGCACGAAAAAAGTTATCTAATTTTCCCAATTGATAATATTTCTGGAAATTGATTTTCCTTTGGCAATGGACAATAATCATATCAAATAATTTATACATCAATGTAATAATTGTCTTGATATATAAGTAGTATATTAATAATGTTTGTAAACTTAGCTAAATTAATGTTGGATGACAGGACTATTGAATTCTTCAACAAATAGTACAACATTAATTTACTTTACCTATTTTACTATAGCTAGAATTAATTTATTTTCTATAATTCTCACAACTTCACAAGTACCTTTCATCTAAAAATGCTTTTAGACTTCTAGTTGGCAGTTAATGGAATCTATTGAATTACATAATCTGGAACCACTCTAAACAGTTTGAAATTTCATCTCTTAATAGAGACTAGGGCTTTTTGTTTTAGGCCGGTAAGAGGTGTGATCAGGAAAAGAGTTGAAGGGGTATTTTAGAGGAATCAGGAACTGAACAACTCAAAGTTTCAAACCGCTGGGTTTGAAGAGCTTTGAAGGGTTGGGTAAGATACAGGTAAGAAAGGTGTGTGAAAGAAAGGCTAAGGCAAATACAATTGTGGGGAGGGGGTTCAATGAAAGGATATGGGATTGGGAAGGAAGAAGAGGCTGCCATGAAAGTTAGGGGGGGGAGGAAGGAAAAGGGCAGCCATAGGATTTAAATAATTTTACGAATTAGGGGTTTATTTCTATGTATAGTAGGATTCTTTGTTACATTATTTAAGAAATTATAGTGCCAATTTAAAGGGCCTTATGATTTTATTAATATGTGTGTGATTTGAGATCAATAAAATGTAAAGTTTTGTGCTTAACCTTGTAAAAATAAGTGAGTTAATTTTCACCAATTCTAGCGTTTCTAGTTGAGTAAAACTATTCAGTCCGTTTGATCAAATTGTTTAGTTTAGGTCCATTCGACTCTAGAGTACTACCTAGCATTTGTGAAGTCTGTTTGACATAACAAAAATCATATAAAAAACAAATAGCGGGTTGGAAAGTGCAACTAGACATCAGTCCTAACCCCTTACTGAACCTCTTAACTACCCTAAACTAATGATGTCAATTCTTTACAACGATTTATCAATACGTAAAATTCAATTATTTTTTCCCAGTGTTATGAAGCAATAAGAAGCAAAGTTATGTACCTGCATAGACTGTGGCAACATATTTACTGCTTCATACACGTCATTAGCAGGCATCGTGCTGTTACAGAAAACCTCTTCAGGTTTTCTTGCTATCAAAAGGCACAAAGTTCTCAAAGGTGAGCCAACCACTAACTGGCTAACTGCCATTTTCTTCACGGTATCAGCATAAAGCTGCAAATTATACCAATAATCAACTAATTAAATGCATTAAACAAAGTAGCCAGGGAGCCTAGACTGATCTGATAAGAGAAGATGAGAAGTATACAAGTACAAACCTGATCCCAAGTTCTCGGGCAAGAATTAGAGCAAATCCCCAGAGGTGACCGTCTTGAGCTCGTTGCAAAGCCTCCTTCTTTCTACCAGATATCAGAAGGTTTTGTACCTCAGTAGCAGTAGTCTAAAATAGCAAGTATCCATTTCAGTCTTTCACAGAAGTAATAATACTAGTTATAAAATGAAAGAAATACAGGAAGGTCCAGTATACCTGAATTTGTGCTTCAGAAGGCAAGGTCATCAAACAATTAGAAATTGCATTATAAACATTAAACTGGCCATCACTCCTCTTGGAAGATGCGAAGAGTTTGGCAACGGCTGATTCGGGAAGGTCATTTTCCTGACATATATGGAAGAAAACGCTTTTATTGATAAATATTTCTGAGTTCTGAAGATTTGAACGGCAAGTAATGTGACCGATCAGGAACCCATGCTTCATTTATTCTCAATTCCCACCAACCACCCCCCTCCCACCCACGTAGTCACATAACACACACACACACACACACACACACACACAGAGAGAGAGCAAAATCAACACTTGAATATCAGAAAATAGTGCCATATAAAAAGCCAATAAAGAATTCACTCAAATTACAAGGTTTGCTTCTGAACCAGAACATCTAATTTGTAAGTAAGAGCATTAAACCTTGAAGCACTTGTTTCTACGTTGAAAACACTCCTCACAACATACAAAATTACAAAGGTGAATGCTTTTTTTTAGTTTCCTGTCCCCCATGCTCAAGCACTCTCATGTACTATTTTACAATAACATTCTCCAGCAAAGTTGTTCAGTTGCCAATAAAAGAAATCTTGTAACCTCAACTCTCAATTCTTCCGCATCAAAAACTAAACTCCTCTTATCCCTCTTAAATAACCTAATTATTGCACCAGCAATAAGTCTCAGAAATAGGCATCATACATTGGCTCAAACTCACTAGATTAAATAACCATGCGTATGAATTATCTCACAAAAAAAAAAGGGGAAAAAAGTGCAGATTCGGTTGTAATGCTGAATTTCCATTTCAAAAGACAACCTCAACTATGAAAATATTTCTAAAAACTATAAAATTGCTTTTAATTTGTAAAGACAACCCAAACTTAAAACTATCCCAGTTAAATTTTCCAAACAAAAAATGCAAAAGAAAAAAAATTAGGTATGGGATTTTGTTGCCGAATAATACTGAACTTAATCCTGAACTAAAACAAGCAATCCCTTCTCCATTTCTTTCAGCGTGCAAAAGGGCCAAGCAGTAACTCCCAAATACCAAACTGAGAGAACTTACAACTGACCATGCATCAATAGCTAATGAGCCCCAAAATGTAAACATATTCATTCTTACCAAAATAGAAATCTATCATTTGCTTAATGCTGTTCACATGCAGTTCAAAAGTTGCGGATTGCCCAAAGGAAAATGCTATAAGCACAATCAAAGGGGGGAAAAGCCACTGGGTAGTTCACAGTGAATGCCAGGAAAGAAGCAAAAAACTTGTATTATGTAAACTCTTCAAAATAAGAGAGGGGTGGGGGGGGGGGGGGAGTGGAGCTACTAACAGTTCACAATCAATAGCAGATGCAACAAAGGTAAAAAGATTCCAACACTATAGATCAGCCACTTCAGGATTCAAAAACATATATACCTTCAGCCCAGTATCCCCGCCAAAGGATCGAAGTTTTCCATAGTGTTGACAAGCAATTTTTAGCAATGAAAGAAGCAATTTCGAACCTTGACGTTTACCATAATTCATTTCCAGAGATTCACTGTTTGATATCTTGTCATCAATCCATTTATTCATATCTTTGCTTCCCACATTACACCAATTAAAGGACCAGGAAAGGACTGATTACACAAAGAATGGAAGTAGCTATAAGCACTTGTCTCAGAACAAGATGGATCCTTGCTCAAACTCACAACTTCCATCAAATTGAGCACAGATAAGAAGCATCCATCACTATCCTGCAAAAGGGGGAAATCACCAAATGAGGTCCAAATCTAAGATGAGAACTACATTAACTTGACATAGTAAAGCATAAATGAGTGAATATACCTTGCTTCCAAGTGCTGAAAACCCACCAATATTATTATCTTTCATAACTACAAGCTTCCCCCCAAACCCAAAAGTAACTAAAGCATGAGGAGGCCGACCTGCAGATGACCTTCCCTCACTTGGTGTATAAGAGACATGGTGAGCATTAGAAAATAAGGGTTGGGGAACAGCAGCTGCATTTTGACTGCTGTAATGACCAGTTGGGTATTGAGTTGGCTGCTCATTTTGCAGAGCCTGTTGAGCATGATTAAACAGCTGAAAATTATTCTCAGCAGAAAAATTGCTCAAGCCACCAGCCCAATTAGAATTATCATTACTCTGACTTGTTTGCTTGTATGTTTCCAAAGATCCTGTGGAACCAGAGGGAGTCTCTTGGCACAATTGATTGTTACGTAGCTATTGTTATCATTGAATCTTTGCCACGACGGAACCACACTAAAATTGGTAGTAGCAACAAAATTTTCCAGGCCTTCACCTCTGGGACCTTGTAGCCCATCATTGTTAATGCCCTGACTACTAGTACTACTAGCATGAGTATAACCTGCTGAGGAGAGGAATCCATTTTGAACCTGTGAATTGCTAGTCTGATCCGTTGCATGATAAACTTCCAAAGAAAACCATTGTTGAGCTATTGTATCATAATACCAACCAGGGTACTGAGAATCAAAAATCATATGTGCTGGATACTGAGTTTCCTCATACTGTTGCAGAATGGAATTGTGTCCGGATAAATTTTCAGTCATACTTAATTGACTTATAGTTCCCACAGCAGATTGAGCTGTTTGTTGTGCATTAAAATTTTGGGATGACTGTACATTAGAAGTTTTCCATAGGCTGTCTCCATTTGCACCAAAGGTTCCTTGTATATTTCCAGCAGTGATATCAAAGCTTTCCTGCCCATTTAAAACTCCATCACTACCATGCAACTGATACCATTGTGCAGTGTTTGGATCATATTTCCATCCAGGGTAAAGGCTTTCCCAATACTCGATGCTATATGTATCTCCCTCATTTGGAGGTTGTTCAGTAAAAGCCCAGTTGAACCTTGATACTCATTATGACTAACGAACTCTCTGTAACTTCATTCTTTCTTGCCTCATTTCCAGGCACAGCTTTAGCTTCGGTATAGAAATTCCCATTTCCCTCCTCCTAAGTCAGTAAAAAATTCGTCATAAAATCCAACACCACCACTACCGGGCATAGCAGAATCAGTAAAAGCACTCCATTGGACCTCCATAACACCACTCGTAGGCGAGCAACTAATCTCTCTCATCAGCCCTGACTGAACCTCGGAAGACATATCCCCGTCGCCTGTTACAGGCCCATTGTCCAAAACAGACGAATCTAATGATACTAACGAAGAATTAGCCTCCCATCAACAACACCTGTTCCCCCCTTGCTTCAAGACTCTGTATCCCCATATTATCACAGTTTCCCACCACCTTAACCGTGTCCGTGCCACTATCTCCACGACTTATCTCGCCCGCACTTAAATTAGCAAATTCTTTCAATTCATCAGACTCATTCCCATCCAATAAATCAGAAGCATGAATCAATCCAGTTGTTTTCGAGCTAACATCGTCGTCGTCATCATCATTTACTAGCTTATCAAAGAAATCCTCATCCGTTTGATCCTCCAACTCAAATGGAGGAATTGACGCCATTAATTTAATTAAAAGGAAAAATAAAAACCTAACAAATCACTCTATAACAACCAACCCAATTCCACAAACCCTAAAACCTCTTACCAAATTCCTGCTCCCAACTGGAATTCTACACCAAATTAAAGATCCGAAGAAGCAAATCAAAAAACAAATTCAAAACACAAAAACAGAACAAGGCCCAAATACAAGGGTTTCGCAAATCACTCTCCTCTTGTTCCTCTCCAATAATTAAAAAATAAATAAAGATAAAATAAAATTGCGACAAAATTGAATAAACTGAGTTGGTTGAAGCAGCATAGAAGTCAACAGATTAATAAGTTTGAACTTACAGATCAAAGTTCCATAAACGTAGGTGATATCTGATCACGTCGGATGAGGAGAAAAATAACCGGAAACTGATAGAAAGAGGGGAAAGACAGTCCTCTATAGTCTGTACTCCGTTGTAATTTATTGTCTTCCACGCAGAGGTATGAATTTCCTTCCCCCACGAGTCCAACCAACCCCACGTCCCCACACCAAAGCCCACCTTTTTTCTTTTTTTTTTTTTAAAAAAAAAAAAAACAAAAAAAACAAACCTTTAGGGGTGGGGATATCGTAAATAATTTTTTTTTTTAAATGTTACGGAGTAATATGGTAATTTGGGTCATATTTTAATAAAAAAATTGTTGATTTATTTTCTAAAAAAAAATTGTTGATTTAATAATTTTTAAATTTTATATACGAATTGTCTTGATAAATCCTTTTAAATTGTTTATTTGATCTTGTTGTTTCACTAAATTAGAACCCGAGCGATTTATATAAAACCTATTTTTAATTTGTATATTTTAAAAATAAATTGCTATTATTCATGAATATAAATTACGTACATTTGATTATTTTTAAAAATTTTATTTTCATCAAATTATGATATGGTGTATGTTCAACGTCGTCTACTTTATAGTTCAATGTAGGAGGTCATTTTATTAGTGTGCTACTGTGCTATTTAAAATTGTTTCAATTTCTTACTATAAATTGATAGGTTTTTAGTTGTAATGTAGAAGTTTTTAATATTTAAATTTAAAAAATGTTAAATATGATAACTCCAGAAAAAAAAATGACATCATCATTGCATTTAGGCAGAAATTTATTTATTAAGAGAGCGACGCATAGGCAGTGGTAACGTCAACATCTTCTGTTTTGGTAATAGTTAATAGATAGATTTGTTTTCTACAACTCCTAATTCAGATTTAAAAAAAAAAAAGTTATGCTAATTTATTCCGATTTTTTTTAGAAAAATAAATAAATAAATAATCAAATAAGCTCTATTTGGCAAAACTTTTGGTAGCTTGGTAACTTTTAGCGGTCGAGTAGCGGGTAGCTATTAGAGTATTGGATAGTTTATAATTAGTAGTGGGTAGAGGTTAGCTGTCAATGTAGTAGTTAATAATATGAGTATCTTAGCAAAAATTTATGTTAAAATAAAAGTTTGTGTAAATAATATAGGTATTATTGATAAAATAGCATGAGCTGAGAGATTATTTACACTTATACCTTGTGTTAGTTTTGCTTGAAATTGATAATTTTTGGTATTCAAAACCAACTTATGTGTATTCTCATTCCTTTGAGAGAATTAAATATTACATGAAAAATTAATGTTAAGAGTATGGCATATTCAAATTAACACAAGAGCTTATACAGTGAAAATGATCAATGTTGAATATAAAAAATACAATACATGTATAAAATATC
The DNA here is from genome assembly GCF_001683475.1 of Chenopodium quinoa. Lineage (NCBI taxonomy): Eukaryota > Viridiplantae > Streptophyta > Magnoliopsida > Caryophyllales > Amaranthaceae > Chenopodium > Chenopodium quinoa. The sequence goes on from NW_018745481.1 coordinate 11,302, forward strand.
ACGTACTTATTTAAAAATAAAATATATAAAATTTGAAATAATAAGAAATTCACATTAAAATAACATGAAATTATGAACCTGGATTACCTTGTGCATGGTATAACCGAGAGTACACATGAAATTGCGCATCAAAGTAGTGTAAGACCATGTTCACTTCATCTTACAAAAAATTAATATTCAGTAAAAATAATTTTAGTTCAGCAAAATTAATTTCAATTCATTAAGATAATTTCAGTTTAGTAAAAAATTATTTCAATTTTAGCAAAATTAATCTTATTTTAGTAAAATAATTTCATTTTGGTAAAATTATTTTAGTTCAGAAAAATTAATTTTAATCTAGTAAAAATAATGCCAGTTCATCAAAATTTATTTCAATTCGTAAAAATAATTTATGTTCAACAAAAATAAGGTGAAGTTGAATAGGACCAAAGTATAATAAATGTTGTATGGTAAACTAGACACTTTGACAGTAAAACCCGTCTTTGTTCTGTCTTAGTAGATTCTTTTAGTGGCATGTTTCGGTCCTGTTTCCCCCCAAAAATGATAAAGCATATTGTATAATAATTGGAAATTAGGGTGTGTTTGGACAATGTCCTGAGTTACTATTTTGTACTTGTTTAATTTGATAATAATATTCGATTGTCTTTTATTAGCTAGTGTATTGATAATCAAGTTTGTACTTGTTTTAATTTGATGATAACGTTCAACTATTTTTTTTTTTTTATTAATGTATTGATATTTGATATTCATTTTTTTTTTGTTTTGTTTTACACAGTATTGATGATCATGTTGAAAATTTAATATTTTGAAAAAAAAAATTGTATAAGGAGAAACCAAATTCATTCTTGTATGTTGTGATTTGAATATAACAAAAATATTTAACAGAAAATTCTTATTTTTCACCAAATCGAAAAAGAATACAATTTTTTCAAACTTCAAAATAAAGCTATTAATTTTTTTAAATATACATGTTAATTATCTTATCATATGTAACAAATAATGCAATTAAAGACTTATAATCTTATCTAAGTTAACTATAATTCTGTTGGGTAAAATTGCACAATACATAGATATTTAAGGTGGTAATATTTGTAACATATTTACTTGTGACATAGTATACCCAATTATTGATATTTATGGTACATTTAAGGGGTCGTTTGGTTAAGACAAGGTAAACAGAATGGAATCAAGAAAGGGATTGAGGGGGAAAGGAAATGATACCCTTTGATGTTTATATGTTGTTTGGGTTACATAATCAATAAGTTACAGACTTCCACCACCTTCTCCAAAAACTTCTCCCTCATATTAATAGAGCACCACCCACTCCATCCTGACGTCATTTTTGGATCCCTTCCATTGTCACTGCCACCTTTCACGCCGCTGCCTCTCTTAGGCCCCACAATCGAAATTTTCTCTCTCATCTAATTATAGGTTTTTAAAGGTCAAATTCACCCTTAAAAACTCTAGATCTGGAGTTTTTATTGGTGTATTTGACCATCTATAGCCATATTTGATGATAGAAAAAAGGTAATTTTTTCACTTATATTATTTTAATTTTAAAATTAGTAGTAATTGGGAGGTTGTATGTGGTTTTTTTCTAGTGGTGGTGGGGCTTCGGGGTGGTTGTGGTGGTTTTGATTAATGGTTGTGGTGGTATCATGGTAATTTCAAAGTGGTTTCGTGGAGCGGTGGAGTTTTAGGGGCGTTTGAAGCTGGGGTCGTCAGTGGTGGTGACGGCTACAATGGGAACGGTTCACGATTGGCAGTGGGAGGTTGCTGGTGGACCAAGTCAGGTGGTGAAAGTTGGTTATAGTTGTTGGGTGTAGAGGATTTTGGGGTAATGGATGTTTCCCTTGGAGGAGGTGGGGAATGATGATGGAAGAAAATTGGGTAATCAAAGGGGAAATGGAATGATTGAATTAGACAAACAAACAACATTAAAGGGAATCATGGCAGTTGATTCCCATTCCGTTTCTTGAAACCCCCAACCAAACGCCCTAAGTATTCTTTTAAACATTTGATAAAATAATAATAAGAAACCCATTGTTTTGGAAAAAAACAACACCAGAAAGTGACGAGTGTCATTCGATATTACCCTGTAATTTTCCTAAAGCTCTGTCCATACTTTACTATTGCGATATTATGAAACAGAGAGTGTACTCCGTAAGTTAATTTAAGGAGTACTCTCTCCGTTCCCATTTAATTGACACATTGAAATGGGCATGGAGTTTATGAAAATGTTTGAGTGGAATAGCTTATTAAGATGTTTATTGTAAAGTGAACATAGTGGAATATTATTTTATTCATAGAAATAGTGCACGGGGCATTGTAAAGTGAAGTTAGGCCCTCTTCAGTTTAATTTTAAAAAAATAATATGGAGTATTCAGTAAAAATAATTTTAGTTTAGTAAAATTAATTTCAATTTAGTAAAAATCAATAACTTGAAAGAAAAAATATATTAGAAAATCAGTAAAAAATAATTTTAGTTTAGCAAATATAATTTAAGTTTAACAAAATGAATAGGGTCTAAGTGAAATGTTTGAGTGGGGAGTGACGATAATTTTAATATAAATATTTAAAGTGTCCGTAAAAAAAAATTAAAAAAAAATAAACCGGTGAGCCATTGTGTAATAATATAGAAAATAACTAGACATTAATGAATCCTCGCCATCTTTAATAATAAGTTAATTAATTATTTATAAACAACCAACAAAAGGAAGAGCAGCAAATTCAAGTTACTCAATTTTAGTAACAATCCATATTACTCAAGGGATACGCTGGTCATTTCACCGGCTAAGGTAGGGGTAGATTAGTCACGCTTGGATTAAAGTAAAGAAGATGGAGTTAAGATGACGAAAAAATGATGAGAAGGAAAAAAAGATGAGAAGGGGAAACCGAGATCTTCATTATTTAATAGTGGAGGCTGAACAATTTTTCAACAAGGAGGGAACACTTATAAACAATAACAAATTCCTACCATTTAAGGTTAACCATGCCTTAACTTATAATTTTTTTTAGGGTTTTCATAAAATTCGGTGGCGAAGCCACCAGAAGTGACATGTTGGGATCGGAGTTTGTTGTGGTGTTAGTAGTGTTGAGGACGATCTATGTTTGTGGTGTTGGACGAATAACACCATTGTTATACTTTTGCAGACAAGTGAAGAAGGAAGAAGAAGAGATAGATGAAGAAGGAAGGACTGCTATACACGAATTTCAAGACTAAGGACATGTTCTCATTGATTGAACTCAGCTGCATTGAACTAAATATTTTATTACAGAAAAAAATTAGGAGTTGAACTGAACTGAACTAAAAATAAATGTATGAGAACAAATCCTAATATTAATAGTTTTCAAAAAAAAAAAAACCCTAATACTACTATTAACAACATTGTCATTTGAGTAACAATATTAACATATGTCTAGAAGAAGGGCAAAGCTACAATAACTCAATAAGTATACACCAGGCAAAAGCCTTCCTAGCTCTTTATCATCAATCAAATCAAAAACAAAAGAAAAAGAGAGAATGGCCGTTGCCTTCTCTCCCCGCCTAAGACCACACATTGCCATTCGTATCTTTGCTCAGTCTCTCCTTCCTACGACCACAACCCTTAGTAACTCAATTCTTCCGAAACCTCGCTTATGCTTCTCCTCCGCTCATCATTCTTCTCCTCTGCCTCGTCGGAGATGCTGCTGCACTCTCATCTCATCTGCCGGCGAAGACATTAAGCCGCCGGAAAATGTCGATTCCGGTAGTAAAGTCGGACTGTTTCGTAAGAGGTTGAAAATTGCTGATATTAAGGGCGGTCCTGACCAGGGTTTGGATCGTTTAGGCCATACTTTGCTCGTTCGAGGCTGGGTTCGCACCATTCGGATGCAGAGCAGCGTCACTTTTATTGAGGTTTTTTTTTTTTTTTTGAAGAAATGTTTCTAATTCTCTATTGTTGGAATTCACTGATTTATATATTATTATGGCAGGTGAATGATGGGTCGTGTCTCTCAAATATGCAATGTGTGGTGAGCTCAGATGCTGAAGGTTATGATCAGGTACTTCGTCCAAATCTAACTGTCACATTGATAGTACTGTAACAACTAAAGCGAATGTTGCTTATCAATATTTCTAGTAAATGAAAACGAGAATTTATCGAATGTTGCCATTGGACATTTAGCTAGTTGGAAATACTTTAGTTGAAAACTTTTTTATTCGAGTCGAAGCGCCCCAAGCTAGGCGACATGTACAAAGGATAAAGATGATTATATCATCATTATCATTATTAGTTATTGTTTAGAATATGTAAATTCCTTGATTTACTCCTTAATTTTGATAGTCAAAGTATATCCCTTATAATTAGCTGATGTACCTAGTCACATATTGTATGTAGTCATAGTTTGGTATGTTCAATGTTCTAATCTTGTACTATATATACTCGTGTATATTCATCAATATAATCAAGCTTTCCAACATTCTCTTTCTCATAACTCTATCATTGGTATCGCTACTGATCCATCTTTCTCATGAGCCTTTGATCCATCTTTTCTTGCTTTCGCTACTACCATGGTTACACTATCAAAACCCTTTGTTGATGCCGACAAATGATGGTGACCATATCAAACTTTTCTTCTCGGAAAGCTTCAAACCAAAATCACACTTTTTGCTCAATTGTTTTGGCACCCCGTATTTCATATACCAAGAGATGCTATTGATATTTTTTTTTTCTCCAAACCCCTTACACGAAAAAACAAACCTTTTTCGATATCCCGTAGTTTACCTACCATGTGTTACCATATACAAAATTCTCTCCAAAACCATTATGGAGAAACATAACATTATGTTCTAAACCACCATCACCACCATTATAATTTTTCTATCTCGCCTGTATGGTGGTCAAGGAACCTTTATATTTTTTTCCCTTCCATTTGTTGCAAGCATACGCCAGCAAATTTGAAATTTCTTTTTTTTTTTATTTATTTTTGAATATTTACAATCAATGGTTCATGTGTTTAAAAACCGTGAAAAACACCCATTAAACAACTTCTTATTCTCTCTCTATATATACTATCTTTTAACTTCTTCACGCAATTCCTCCATCTATAAAAAAAAAAGCTCCTTTAACACACTTCCTTTCCTTTTTCTTCTTAGCGAAAAAAAAAAACCTTCTAATGCTCCACTCCCTCCAGACCTTATTGGAGAATCACAATGCAATGCAACCTTTCTCACCACCATTCAATTCCTACATTGAACAAGATTTGAGATCTTATATCCAAGATCGGCTCTCGTTCCGAACTTCCGTCTTGCGGGGGCGTATAAAGGATAAAGATGATTATATCATCATTATCATTATTAGTTATTGTTTAGAATATGTAAATCCCTTGATTTACTCCTTAATTTTGATAGTCAAAGTATATCCCTTATAATTAGCTACGTACCTAGTCACATATTGTATCTAGTCATAGTTTGGTATGTTCAATGTTCTAATCTTGGACTATATATACTCGTGTATATTCATCAATATAATCAAGCTTTCCAACATTCTCTTTCTCATAACTCTATCAAAATGATCAAATTGGTGAGAAATACCCTGTGTTAATTAGAGGTGGTTATTGGACAGGGTAGCCCAATGATAATAGGGTCAGGGCCAAGCATATAGGGTTTTTAATGGACAAGCCTATTAATGGACAGGACCCTTATTAGGTAGGGTCAATATAGGACCAACATGTTTTTCCAATTTAGTTGATAAAGAAAATACACAATGTAAAAATAATTATATAGATTAATTTGTATTCATATGTATTTAATTATGGCTTTTATTTTAATTGATATTTTGTAGGCCCGCCCATTATCGACCCGCAACCCGCATTGTCCCGACCCTATATTGACCCTATAAAATGTGACCCTATTTGACCCTGACCCGCAACCGACCCTGACCCGCCCCGCCCAATAACCAGGTCTAGTGCTGATAGTGTACGTGCTGTTCCTTGTTAGGAAATTGTGATACAGTTTGAATCCTCAAATGTTTTACAGATGTGAAGAAATGAAACTTCTTTAATCACCTATTGTCTTTGCACCTTCACCACAGACTTGTTTTGATGTGGCAACATCATTTGAACTACCAAACTGTAATAATGTGACTAGCACTTGCATCATATCTTCCAGTCATCCATTCACTATTTTTTATTATTTTATTTTATTTTATTTTATTTTTTTTCAGGTAGAAGCCGGTTGCATCTCCACAGGAGCATCAATCTTGGTCCATGGCACCATAGTTGGAAGCCCAGGATCGAAACAGAAAGTTGAGTTAAAAGTTAACAAGATTGTGTTTGGTATATCATCTTCCTTGGTTGTTGATATATGTTTTACTATGCAAACTGTTAGGAACTAAATCATGAAAGGAAAGAACGAGTACTGATTTATTGTGATTACCACACATTAACTACAATGAAGACTATTAGCAATAGACAAGCATGAAGGAGACAAGAACATATTTTATCATGGAAAACCCGGTGATAAACCCACCAATACACTATAGTAATAATTTAATGACGGAGGCTTTAAGCTTCAATTTGAAGCGCCCTCCTCAATAAAACTTCTCTCACACTTAAACTCTAAGTGTTTGTGCTATTACAATTGAGGCTTTTTTTTTATTTTTTTTATTTTTTTTTTTATTTTTTTATATAATCAAAGCTTTTTTATATACAATGGCTAACATGAATATATATAGTGCAAGACATAAAAAAATCATATAGACAAGAAGGCTCGATATTGCTTGATAAAACATAAATCACTAAATAGGGTCATGAAGGTTTGGTTGGACTATTTACCCATATCACTTGTTTCCATATTCTTCTTCAAGTTTGTGTGAACTGCCATCCATCTTTGGGTGAACAGCTCTTCTTCCACCATAATTTAGCCCTGAATCATTTCTCCACACTGTTCCAAACCCAACACTATTATTGCAAGGATGCAACTTAGTTCCTTTTTCTTCCTTGCTTCAAGTTATTATTTATAGGTGTCATTCATATCTAGTTTATACATGCAAGAAGCTTATATCGTATAAGTATTCAAAGAGTTATTGAGAACAAATGGAAGTAATAGTTCTTGTATCCTAAAGAAATTACACATTTACAGTAGTTGGGGTTCATAAATCTTTGGACTCTTTTCTCCTTTCACATATTCCGTAGATATTCCTTTGAAATGGAAAAGGAATGTTCCTTTATCTTATGTAACAAATTGTTTTAAATAGGCTGCTTTCCGTAGATACATGAGAGAAAAGGAAAATTCTTTTACTATACATCCCTTAAGTATTGATGTGAATGCGGATGGCATTTCCTTTGAAGCGTGCTTTTCCTAACTATAGATAATGAATTTCAACCTCCTGGTGTTCGTCACATATTATGGTCATGGTATCAAATTCGAATATATGTTTATAATTTCTAAAGTAAACCATGAATATCCTGTTAATTATCATGAAAAGGATATCAACTTGCAGTAAAAAATTTAGTTCATTCATCTTTTCTTGCATCTCTTCTATTGAGCTATGTGTAATATGGTGCTGAAATACTACTTTTGTGTTTTTTCTTCTCTCTCTTTTACCATTTCAGATTGGTGAAAGTGATTCTTCGTTTCCTATACAAAAGAAAAGGGTTAGCAGAGAGTTTTTGAGGACTAAAGCTCATCTTCGCCCTAGAACCAATACTTTTGGTGCGGTATGATCTCATCTTAGTGTTTTTACTAATATACTCATAAAGTCCATCTTTTGGTAAACTAAACGATGTTTGACTTCAAGTATAAAGAAAAGAAATATCTTTTTCTTTCATGAATTTGTTAGTTCAATTACTTATATTTTAGTTGTAGATTTTTTTTCTTATTAGAAATGTCATCTTCTTTATGTGATGCTATCATCTTTGATCGTTTTGGCATATATGTTGTTCCATCATGGTTATATATTGTTTTTTTTCCTTGATTATTACGTGGTTCATGTCTCTCAAATCCATAAAATCATTATACTTCCTCCATTATATTTTAATTGCAATGTTGGGAGTTTCACGTTTGCCGGTGCACATCTTATATCATGAATAACTTTAATTTTATGTGTGAATAGTGTAAAAATTCAAACGTTACGAATAGAAAAAAACAGGGGAAGTATATATATAATCTTGCTTTTATGTAAAATGTCATCTGCTTATAAATATCAGTTGCTTATTCAGATGCGTGTTTCTCTCTTCACCCGGAATTATAGTTTCTTAATGTATTTGCATTTGATAAAGATGTACCACATTAAGTATCTCAGGTTTATTGTCATTGCAAGCTGGTATAGGTTGCAAGGGTGAGGAATGCTTTAGCCTATGCTACACACAAATTCTTCCAAGAGAATGGGTTTGTCTGGATCTCAAATCCAATTATCACTGCTTCAGATTGTGAAGGTGCTGGTGAACAATTTTGTGTGACTACTTTGGTAAGTGGTTGGCAGAGAATTTCTATTTTATTTTCAATCCGCCGGTAGAGTTTTGGGCTTTACATTTTTTATGTGGCTAAAGAATTTGGGTGAGTGCCTTGTATGTTATTCCCTCAGTCCCTAGTAGTTTGCCCCATTTTCTATTTTGGGTCGTCCATTAAAAGTTGCCCTATTTCCTTATATTGTAACATATCCACCATTTATTCCATTTGCATACACTCATAGAAGTTAGAAAGACAAGGATACCCTCACCCACTTTCAAAAGTTTGGTCCAAGCCTTAATAAAATACATCTTCCCCCACAAAGTATAAATTATTTCCTCTGAAGTTTATTTGTTTTCCCATGGAATTTTGTAGTAGGTTTGTGCTAAAAAAAGCCTTAGTATCTGGAAGCGAATAATTGCTTGTAAATTTGTGTGCTGCACCTTGAAATTGCATTAATAGAAGTTGTTAATTTTAAAAATCAGCTTTGACTCTAATTTTGGGAAAATACAATGTAATGCAAGTTGTAGTCCAAATAAGGTTTCTTTGACATTACTACATACGTTTTATTTAGCATTTGTCTTGTTCATTTCAATTCCTATAATGTTTTTGTTAATCAACAGATTCCAACCTCCCTGGAAGCTATGGATTCTTCTGCAGGTAAAATCCCAAAAACAGATGAGGGTTTGATTGATTGGTCGCAGGTGAGTTTGATTGCTCTAAAATGGTATGAGAAAATCAGCTAATTTTCCCTTTTTTTCTTGGATAAAAAAGACTTTGAATCTTGAGACATCTATATGTTTTGACCTTTTGAGGTCTAAGATGGACTAGTCATCAAGCTCATCCAATATTGGTAAAGGATACATTAATTATCTATTTATATAATCTTGGTTCATGCAGCTGACCCCATCATATTGAGATTAAGGATTTGGTTGTTTGTTGTTATATGTATTTTTTTTAATTAATGTAATTGGCCTTTATTTCACTGTTGCACATGTAAGGCCAGTGGGGTTGGTTATATTCTGATTAGATAGATATAGGATGCCTATATCAGTAGTGAGAGGTCTTGCATTGGAAGAATATCACCAATAAGAGTTGCTGCCTCTTTCAAATTTTATGTCATATCCTACCAGCCAATGATATAGCCTGTCAAAAGTTATTGATTTGATGATATTAAACTTAATTTATATCCCCTGTCAGGATTTTTTTGGGAAGCCGGCATTTTTGACTGTCTCAGGCCAACTTAATGCTGAAACTTATGCTACTGCTCTTTCTGATGTAAGCTTGTCTTCTTTTGATTACCTACTGGGTTTGTTGTTGTATCTTTATTCTGATTATCTATGCTTTCCCTTTTGATTTATTGATGTCTTTCTGCCAGGTATATACATTTGGCCCAACATTTCGAGCTGAGAATTC